>NW_022994317.1:714097-801717 GCF_012275295.1 Melopsittacus undulatus | reverse complement strand
GAAAGTTTAGCGAGGTATGCAGCTTGGCATATAAAGATGCACATTTTGTTCAAGGGAGAAAATACAAAAGCCAAGCAAGAGATTACAAATTGGTTAAAATGTAAAAAAAAAACCAAACAAAACTTGAAAGCATTAAAAAAAAAGTATCTGAAGAATGCTTTGATAAGGATGCTTGATGGGATAAATGGAATGTCTTTATATGCATCAAAAGCAGAAAGCAGCCAGGAATCAGTGGGACCAAAGAGGAAAGGTGTGAAGGCAACTCAGTTGATGAGGGGCCTGTGGCAGAGAAGGCTCAGGTTTTGTTATTTTTTTCTGTTGAGGGAGATTCTGACACTCTTTTTTTTTTTTTGTAGCTAATAGGTCAGAGGTGCCAGTTCAACTGGAAGGAGATACGTAAAGATGCTAGACAAGTTGGATTTTATAATTCCCCAGGTTTGGATAGCATTCCTTAAGTTCAGAAGGGAGTCAAATGCGAAATTACAGACTTCAGTCAAGCTGGAATAACCTAGTACTGCAAACAGCCACTCCTCCAGAAGACTAGCAGACTACCAAGTAATGCCCTCCTATAAGAAGGGCTCAAAATGGTGCCTGAGAAGTACACATCAACTATTCTGGCCTCCATCCCCGGTAAGACTGTAGAAACTATAATGAAGAATAAGACATGTACCCATGTGGACTGTTGGAAACAAGTTGGTATGTCTTTCTTTTAAGGAGAAATTGTGCCTCACCTCTCAATGGGGAGAAAAGCATACAGCTAAAGGAGATTCTGTAGACATGCTTGGATTTTCAGAACACCTTGACCAGCTGTGCATCAGAAGCTATTACAGAATGTGAGTTGTCACAGGCTGAATGAAAGACCAATTATGAACAGGAAGCAAAGAACAGTTTAAGGGCAGCTTATAATTTTTCAGGATACAGAAGTCTGAGTAGTGCAATCCTGCAGGGATTGCAGACAACATTACATTCAATAGTCTTCATCATGACCTGAAAAAATGGGGAGAACAGGACATGTTCCAGGCTGAGGAAGGTACTGAGTTCTGCAGGGTAGTCAAAAGCTTGAGGATATTGAGAAAGTCTTGAGACTGGATTACTCTGCCTCTCAAGAAAGTCGTAATGAAGTTAAAGATGTTAGAAGAGCAAGGCAACTACAATAGTCAATGGCTGAACAATAATGTCATATAGGGAGAGATTAAGGTGGTTGGAGTTCTCTGGTTTGGAGAGGAGGAAGCTAAGAGGCAACAGATCTGGGGAGTATGGAAGTTTTTTTCTCTACAAACTCCCAAATGCTGAGACTTAGAATCACTCAATGAAACTGTACCACTTTTTTAGATTAAAAAAATAAAGTGGCTAGCGAACTTCTGGAGCCGGTACCTGCAGGATCAAGGGGACAGACAGTACAAGCCACTTCATAATGGGATTAGGAAAACTCATGGGCAATAGGTCTATAGGAAGATATGAAGAAGAGATCAGGAGCTACCTCCTAACACCCTTAAAAAAATGCTTGTGGATGCATGAGGAGCAGAGAGGATTGGATCACAGAATGCAGTCAAGCTGATAAATATTCCTTAGAATGCCTCTGGTGCTGCCACTGTCAGAGACAGATATATAGGTAACAGTATCTCATTCAGTAGAGCATTTCTTGGGCTCTTGGCAGATGTAAAGAGATAGCCCTGATACTAAATTCCATACAAACTACGTAGTCACCTGACATGCCAAAATTGCTTGTCCAGCTCTTTGGATGTTTACATGACTTTCAGTGTCAGTATTAAAAATCTAACTTCACAACTTATTACAGTAATTGTTAGCCAAATTGTAATATAAGACCAACAAATTTTTCAAACTGTTAACTTTTAATTTTGAAATCCCAAACTTTTCTTGATAATTTGAAACCTTTTTATTCTTCTTTCTTTAATGGACCTTGAAATATTTTAAAGCATTATTAACGAAGTTATTGACTGTGCAGGTCACTAAGAAGCAAACAAGATCTTCCAATTGTTGACATAACATTTAGGGAGTCTAATCATCATTTCTCAGAGCAGAGATTATATACAAGTTTTCTCTCATCTCAGAAACAGCAAAACAGGACAGCTCTCAATTTTCCATCACATCAGCTCTACTTTGAAAGAGAATAAATATCTGTCCTAAGATAACATGAGGTACTCTGTATGAAGTTACTACTGTATTGTGATATACTTGCATAAAGCAACTACTCTGAAAACGGGAGAAGAGGAAAAAAGATTACCTGGAACATAGGAAAACTGCAAACACTCTCTTCCAATGATTTGTGCTTTATCTCTCTTATGAACTCCCCAGTCTGTAACCCTGAAGCACTGAATTCGACCGTTCTCCCTGTCGGCAACACAGAGCTGACTGAAGTCGGGGATCAGGGCTAAGCTGTGAGGGATATGGAATTGTCCAGGTTTGGCCCTGCCTAAAGAAGTCTCTGCAAAATAAAATATCAAGGTTTGTGTTAAAGTACACACTGACACTATCTGTTTTGCTTAAAACAGCAATATGTCACATAATGCAGTATGATATTGGGAAAAGAATAAAACCAGTTTGCTCTCTTCTTCTAGCATTTTACTCACTTACATAGGTAAATTGTGGTAATCATTGTAAATCTGGATTTATGAATTCACTATTTTCCTGCAATATTTGGAGTAGTGTAATGCTTGATACATAATCTGAGTCAGGCAGAAATGTAATTATTAATAAAAATTAAAACAGATTGTTTCATGACATAAATCTTGCAAAAATTTGTAAAGGCTTACATTATTAATCAAGTGTTTAAAAAAGAAGGTTTTTTGTAAAAATCAGGCCATTTTCTTGATAAGACACACAATACTTGTACTGAAAGCATGCTAACAAATCCCATTTTTTATCATTAGAGAATATATTAGGGTTAGGGTTAGGGTTATGACACCAAGCTGTGTGGTTCTGTTGATACGCTAGAGGGAAGGAATGCCATTCAGAGGGACCTTGACACACTTGAGGTGGGCTGATGCCAACCTCATGAAGTTTACCATGCCAAGTGCAAGGTCCTACACCTGGGTGGGAGCAATCCCAGGCACAGCTACAGGTTGGGCAAAAAGGAAATTCATGGTAGTCCTGTGGAGAAGGACTTGGGGGTGTTAGTCAATAAGAAAATGAACATGAGCCAGCAGTGTGCACTCACAGCCCAGAAAGCCAACCGTATCCTGGGCTACATCAAGAAGAGCGGGACCAGCAGGTCAAAGGAGGGGATCCTGCCCCTCTACTCTGCTCTCGTGAGACCTCACTTGGAGTATTGTGTGCAGTTCTGGTGTCCTCAGCATAAAAGGACATGGTACTGTTAGAACAAGTCCAGAGGAGGGCCATGAAGATGATCAGGGGACTGCAGCACCTCCCGTATGAAGAACAGGCTGAGAAAGCTGGGGCTGTTCAGCCTGGAGAAGAGAAGGCTGCATGGAGACCTCATAGAAGCCTTCCAGTATCTGAAGGGGGCCTACAAGGATGCTGGGGAGGGACTATTCATTAGGGACTTCATTAGGACAAGGGGTAACGGGTTGAAACTTAAACAGCAGGGGTTAGACTGGATCTAAGGAAGAAATTCTTTACTGTGAGGGTGGTGAGGTACTGGAATGGGTTTGCCCAGGGAGCTTGTGAATGCTCCATCCCTGGCAGTGTTCAAGACCAGGCTGCATGAAACCTTGGGTGATATGGTTTAGTGTGAGGTGTCCCTGCCCATGGCAAGGGGGTTGGAACTAGATGATCTTGAGGTCCTTTCTAACCCTAACTATTCTATGATTCTATATAACTACTACAAGTACCTGTATGAACAGAAGAGAGAAAATTGGAATGCAGTGACTAAGCTGAGGTATTGAAAGGTATTTCATTAGCACACATGTATAAATAAAAGCATCAGTAACATCAGCAATCTCATGGATCATGATGAGTTCATGATAACAGCAGTACCAAGAGCTCCAATCTGTACCTTCTCCCCACTGCATCAGGTATAGTCCATTTGGAGAGAACTGAATGATTCGACTGTTACAGTAGCCATCAGAGACATAAATGCTGCCAGTGTTTGGATCCACAGCCACATCAGTTGGTTGACAGAAATGATTTTTGTCACTGCCCGGTGCATAGCGACTCCTAAGGTGAGTAATGGTTCCTGCTTATCTGGTCCCAGTTTGAAAACCTTTTTTTTTCAGTCAAGGGGAAAAGAGAAGAGGTTTCCGTTATAGAATATGCTTACATTGACTATGACATCCATTACTAGTTTTTTAATAGCCTCAATTCTAGGAAATTTCTGCCTAAGTATAAATTTCCTGTGATTACAGCAAATTGAGTTAGTTTCACATTTTGGATTTAAGTATAGAGACTTTATAAGCCAAGATGTAGCAGAAAAACTTCTTATTTCTTGAAAGAATCAATGTTTTAAATCAGATACTTTTGGGCAAAAAGGAAATTCATGGTAGTCCTGTGGAGAAGGACTTGGGGGTGTTAGTCAATGAGAAAAATGAACATGAGCCAGTTTCAATGTGCACTCACAGCCCAGAAAGCCAACCGTATCCTAGGCTGCATCAAGAAGAGCGTGACCAGCAGGTCAAAGGAGGTGATCCTGCCCCTCTACTCTGCTCTCGTGAGACCTCACTTGGAGTTTTGTGTACAGTTCTGGTGTCCTCAACATAAAAAGGACATGGTACTGTTAGAACAAGTCCAGAGGAGGGCCACAAGGATGATCAGGGGACTGGAGCACCTCCCGTATGAAGACAGGCTGAGAAAGTTGGGGCTGTTCAGCCTGGAGAAGAGAAGGCTGCGTGGAGACCTCGTAGCAGCCTTCCAGTATCTGAAGGGGGCCTGCAGGGATGCTGGGGAGGGACTATTCATTAGGGACTGTAGTGATAGGACAAGGGGTAACGGGTTGAAACTTAAACAGCAGAGGTTTAGACTGGATATAAGGAAGAAATTCTTTACTGTGAGGGTGGTGAGGTACTGGAATGGGTTGCCCAGGGAGGTAGTGAATGCTCCATCCCTGGCAGTGTTCAAGGCCAGATTGGACAGAGCCTTGGGTGACATGGTTTAGTGTGAGGTGTCCCTGCCCATGGCAGGGGGGTTGGAACTAGATGATCTTGAGGTCCTTTCCAATCCTAACTATTCTATGATTCTATGATTTCCAACTGTCCATTATTTTACTATGTCTAGTAAATATTTCAACACATCTATATTCCACGAAGGCCACATGGGGTGGCATTTTGTAGGAATATTCTTAATGTTTATCTTAACAGGCCGAGATAAATAATTTGTGTCAAGTCTCTAGGAAAATAAAAACATTTTTTGGCAAAATATTATGATCCTACTATTAAAACTAATGTAAACGTACCTGATGGAGAGCTACATCAGTGACCCAGTAGTTACCATTTTTATCTATGCTCAAACCATGCGGTAAATAAAATCTGCAAGCATAAATGTAGAAGAATCAAGTTAAAAACATCTTTCAGGAAGAGCGATGTAGGTGTGAAGATTTCAGTTTTTATCTACAGGTCAACAAATACTCTACATACTAACTACTTGTATTATTCAATGAAAAAGATAACTTTACAGAATAGAATTTTTCTTGACAAGAGATTCAGTTCATCTCTGGAATTTCACTCAGGCTAGTATTTGCTATCTTAAAGACAACATATAATACTCATGAGCTCTCTATTTTTGCCTGGTTGGCAGATGAAACTGTATGAATTCCTAGAAAACACAGATGGAAAAATGGCAAATTACGTTTATTAGTTGTTGATTTTGTAATAATTAGTTCAATAAACTCAGAGACTACAGTCACATGATGTAATATAAAACATGAAAATGGCTTTGGGGACATTTATGGAGTAAAATACACAGAAATGTTAGTTTGATTAATAAAAGGAAATGTAACTTACAGGCTTTTGCCCAAGGAATGAAGCAGTTTTGCATTGCTTGGATGCAGGACAAGAATTGTGTTTTGTTCAATTGGTCCAAGTCCTCTTTGTTGATAAACAAATGTGTTGTCAAAAGAGCTAAGCAAAAATATTGGAACAGAAAGCTACCTTTAAAAGGTTACACTGACAAATAGTTCAGACGCAACTTAAAGCCAGGTTCTGTAGTTTAATTCCAGTGTGGGGTTATTGCCTTCTTTTTTTCTTTAAATAAGCTTTATTGCATTACTGTATGATTGTAAGAGTTAGTGTTAGGTGTCTGCATTTCCTACTGAGGTTATGATTTCCAAACTAAAGGAGTACTAAATAAACACAACAACAATTAACATAATCCTAAAGTCAGCAAGCAAAAAACTCTTTTTCTAATCTTCTTTGCCATGGCAAATCAGAAATGGGAATTTAAATAATGTAGCCTACGTAAAAACACATCTGTTTACCAGGGCATAATTGCCAGTAAAAACAACTATACTCTGCATTGTCTAAGCCAGTCTGTGCATCTTTGCCTTTGTGTTTTTCTTTTTTCCCCAGACACAATTTAGTATTTTGGTAAAGCTTACTAAAGATTCGGGGTCTTAAGGTTCTTGTTCTTTACAGAGAGTGCATGCCAGGAGACTATTGGATATGATGTGCTTCTCTTCTACTCTACAACTCCTCACTTAATTTGTGGAATACATTAAAGTAAGCAACATTTAAACATTCAGATGTTAAGAAGCAGGATTAATTGTCCAGAAGACATTTACTAGGCATAACATATCATATGCTTAGCAAAGAATAAAAATACGGTTGTCTGTACCCCTCTGGGAAAGTTGGCTATTACTCTGACCTGCTGAAATACAGGTTTCAGCATTTAGTGAAGGTAAATAGACTGTAAAATATTTTGAACAAAATGTAAGTCTAAATGTTAGAAAATGGTGTTTCACTGTGGATGAAAACCATGTGAATGTAAGTAATACCCCCTGCTCCCACCTTGTATTTTTAAATCCATTTGTTAATCCCTAGAGAAATACAGCTATTGTTGATGCAACTCAGTAAACAAGAACATACTTTATAGTCACAGAGAAGACTATGGATGAAGCTATTAAAACTTTACATTGTACAGTCCCAGAAGCCTCTCCTCTGCATAATTATTAAATATTTATATGTTTAGAATTTTCAATGTAGAAAAGCAATACTGGCTTCATATATAAACAGAAAAATCGATAATGGGATGTGTTTAAGTTTCTGCATGGGCTATGATTAACAAATAATATCTAGCTATTGCCATTACGTATGGTAAACTATCCGTGAGTGTTTATTTAATATCTGACAGAAATCAGTAATGACTGTGAATGATTAAGCACAAAGTGACAGTTACTAAAATTCTCTACTGAGTCCTCCTAAAATCTCTGCATGATGCTGTAGGGAAAACACAGGGAGATGCAGATATACAGGCACAAAATGTCCTATGGTGTGTATCTGCTTTTTGACCATGGGTTCAGTGGGTTCTTCATCATTACTGACGGTAACCATTCATGGCAAGTTCCTTTGGTTTTTAAACAGTTTCATTTTAAAAGGAGCCTAATACTCTTAAAGACTTGCTCTAGGTATGGATGACCAGAACTGGAGAACCAACACTTGGCAGACTGATGTTAATACTAATATTATTATTAATCAGCACAGTTAATCACAGAAAAAGACTCCTAGCATCAGTAAAAACAACCAACCAACCAACCACAAACCAAGACTGCATCTCTGGAAAACTGACTATCTAGGCAACTTTAAAAAAAAATGGTTGGCTTTCCTTACTATGATTTTGGTTCTTACTGCCAGTGCTGTTTAGACTTCTAAGTATTCCCTGTTAACAACTATCCAGCACTTCAGGGAAACGAGTGCTTTCAGTGTAAGTAAGAGACTGTATGGTATTTTATGCCAAGGAAGCACAGTGAACTTTGAAATGCATCTATGTGAGTTATTTTCCATGCACCTTCTCCCTCTCAAATTTCCTTTTCTAGGAGAAAGACTAGCATGCTACAGAATCACACTCACTCCTTCCTTCCAGCACTTCAGATCGATTTCCCAAGTAATCAATGTCCCTTTGCTTTCAACTGATAAAGGAGGACAAATGAGAACAAAAACTATGCCGACTACTGTTAGCTTAGAAGAAAGACCAAACCCAAACAAAGTAACCGGACACATTACTATAGTATGTCACATTGCTCTGCAGCATTGTTTTCTAGTAGGTCCTGCAGTTTAATATCAAAAGAGAACCAAAATCAAAGTTTTATACTAGTTTGATATTGAAGGACAAATAAACTGCATGCGTCAATACTTCTAATTGCAAACCCCAGTGTAATTTCACAGCTATTCTTCTACTTCTCAGCTGGCTAATTCACACTAACACAATTTATTGCTAAATCTAATGTCCTTCTGGTGGGCTACATACTAAATTCAGACAGACCACCTGACTGCATAACCCCTGAAGACACAACCCTGAGCACTATTCTTTATGAATATCCATCACCATTGTGGTACTGTGCTCAGCCTAAATGAACCTGCCTAGCTTGTTAAGAAGGCAGCCACAAGAACACAGTTTATATTCTCTATTCTATCTTTTACAAATTGCATAAATAGTATACAGTTTTTTCATCACAAAATACAAAATATCTTCCAACTGATACATTGCTTATATAGCTGATTAGTTGTAATTTTTTTATTCTGAACAGCACATGCTGCACATAGCAGATTGTTTTGAAACTGGGGAGCCAATGTGTTAGAAAAACCTGACTTATTTAAAAGGATTTCTTTTCTTTTTGAAATCAAGCACGGAAAGAATGCTACAGCCACTGGAAATCTGCGGCCTGTCGCTGCAGAGCTGCTTTTGTGTTCTGAAGTAGACTGAAGTTGCCTTATAAATGAGCACAGATCATTCATCCAGCTGTATTTAGCTGAATGAAGATCCAGCTTTTAAGGCATACATTAATAATGCATTGGAAACATTTGTGCATTGCCTAACAGCACGATAATTTTTGTTGAATTGTATCTATATGATGCTGGTGAAGCACTGAAACCAGGAAAATAAATTCTTGGCTTTCAGACGCTTGATTGATTCATCACATTTATGTTTTGGTAAGGAATATTATATTCAGTTAACTGTGTGTTTGCAGCTAATGATAAATGTTAACTTAAAAAGTCTGATAACATATTATCCCCCCACCACAGTCATAACAATTGCCTATCAAATCTTTATTTTTTTATTCCTTTTCACTGAAAAATGAGCACACGTATACTCCTTCCTTTCCAGCACAATCCATGAAAGGGTCCCCAGAGTACTTCATATGCCCATTACATACCCAAAGATAAAAAAGGCTGATTGTCTGAGTAAACCTCTGTGTGCACCTCCTCTGTGCCACAAGATATGGAACAACACCTTACCACAGGCATGTTTTCCAAATACATTGTTTTAAAGTCACATACTGTATACAAACAGGACTAAGAAAGTTTTAGCCTATCTGATATAAAGGGTTCCTGTCAACAGTAGCTTTTCTATGTATTGATATACCATCCTCCACAGGAATTAAAAAAAACCCACAAAACTGATGTACAAAACCCCTCTGAAATGAATTAATATATCTTGTGTAGTTATCTTTATGGAAGGCCCATAACCAGCTTCAGTTAACAGCAGCTCATTGTACATCTTGCTACATATCTGGTCCTAAATGCTTCTTGATACAAGGCCAGTTTCACTTTGTTTCAACTTCAGTCCCCACATGATGGCAAATATGGCAACCTCCCACACAGGACTGACGTGCATATCGACATTACTAATACAAGATAAAGCATTTTTCTGGCAAGTCTGATAATCACATGCTAGAAATACTCAGAGTATGAACAATGGCGGCCACCAAGGACAGAGCTAAGTGAACTGTAGTGTTACCCAGCACAGCTGGTAGGTGTGTGGATTTCCAAAGTCCAGACCAGAGCTGTGATGTTCTTCTGCACCTACACTATAAGAAAGCTTAAATTCAATCTGCCTACCGATACAGTTTATTCATTATGCTCACATACTATTTACTTTAAGGACTGTTATTTTTGTTGTGTTTTATTTAAAATCTATAGACTCTCCAAATACTGCTTGGTCTCAAACTCCAGCTGTTAGTGTACCACTGTTGCCAAGACACTCAAAAATATGCATTTCAGAAGAAATTAATACACCTGTCAGCCTATTTTCAAATATTTTTTCTATCTTTCTTTAATGACATGAAGAACAGCACTTTTGTTCATGCATAGGAGAATGAAAAACACCCCAATCAATACCAACATTTACTTGAAGCTTGGGTAATTCAAGTTGCAGCATGTGTCATCCTTCCCAATGTTGTACTCTCTATTTATACACCTGAGCTGGGAGATCTCACTGATGTAATGCTTGAGACATAAATCATTACCTTATCTGCTGTATTAAACTAAAAACCCAATGAATTTACTTTGCTTCATAAAACAGTATTCTAAGCATAATTTGTTATCATAAAGTTGAGAAAGCTGCCCTTTCTAATCTTCAGAAACTATGTTGTCTTATATTGAATTCAAGTTGAAAAAAAAAATCTACTCTTTAGCCTTATGGATATATATATGGAGAACAGACACTTAGAAAGAAGACGAAAAAGGCACATTTAAAAAGAGTACTACATAATATTCTGTAACAGACTACTGTTTCCTCCCAGCATTCTGTTACAATTTCATGGAATTTTTTCCAAAGTGCCTATCTAAACAGTTAGGCATATTACTTTTTATGCTCAAAGACATAAGGACACTGTACAAATAAGGACACTATATTTTATTTGTAATGTTCTCTTCTTAAAATAATATACTTCAAAGTATATTACTTTATAAACACTACAAAAACGTTCATTATAAAGTTTGGACTTCTGTTTTGAGTGACACTAAATGTAGTAAATTTTATCAGTTGAGTGGAACAAAGTCTGTTTTGACAGAGTGCCTTATAACAGTCTAATTTTGTTCAGTGGATGTAAACAGTAAAACAAATGAAAACATAAGTGGAGACAATACATGCTAGCTTTTCATGAACCCAAGCGCTAATAGTATTATAACATACTATCATTCTCCCAGGTTAATTAGTCCTGCTAAAACACACAGAGAAGAAGGGATAATGAATCTTCGTGAATATCACATGGACATGGCCATACAGTTTAAGGACATACATGTTCTATGTTCTTTCTCTGGAGACACATTCTTGCTGTCTGAAGACCTAGTAACCCTATCATCTTGAACTGTCAGTTCCCACTTTCCTTCTGAGTCTGCCGAAGGCACTTTCAGCCAAAGAACAAAATTTTCAATGGGGAGAGAAATCTCAGTCTACCTTTTCTTAAGATATACAAACACAAATTTGACATTCTAGCATGCCAGTTGGCAGAATATCTACTTACTTTTCATCCCAAACATGGTCACCTCTGTGGAAGATAACTAGGTTATTTTCAGCATCCAGAGCCAACCCAGAAACTTGCCAAGTTTGAGGGCTAACCCAGGCCACTCCACAGCTTCTTCTATGTGAAAATCTGACCAAAGAAACAAAAGACAGACATTCATGTTGCATATTTATAAATAAAACTGTGTTTAAATGCATGGTTAACTGGCATTTCGTACAGGCTGTTGGGAATTATATGGACATTTTCTTATATGCATTATTTCCATTAATGAATTGCAATTTAATTCCAGCATAGTTCTATTACAGTAAAGCATGCACAAGCACTGGCATCCTGCTACACACAAGATGACAGAAACCTCAAAACTGCTTCTGACTCCATTCTTTTTTTCATCTTGTAAGGATACAGGCACATTTATTCTAGAAGTTTTTGGATACTGTGAATAATTTCTACATCAAAATATTACAGAAATATATAACTACTATCCAAAATCAGCAGGCAAATTTAAATATTAAATCATCAGTGCTTTATTAGAAAAACACATAACAAAACTGAATCACTAAACCAAGTACATATCAGAAGTGGTTGATTCATGACCTTTTTTTTTAAAAAAAAGAAAATGTATTTAACACTTAAAAAAATACAGGCAAGGAAGAAAATGGCAATGAGAAACAAATACAAAAGTAATTCTGCGAAATTTGCCTATGACATTTCTTATTGCCAATATATGCACTAGTTCTGGATATTGTTCATATCCTAATCCAAGTATGATAATAAGTATGAACATGAAATAGATGTCTAAATTTGATGAAAGATGAAGAAAACCAGAATGTCTGTCATTGTTTATGCTGTAGCACACTTTTTAAAAGAATAAACACTGGATAGTTTTTGAATAACACAGATGTGATTTTCACACTAAATTAACAGCATAAGATTTAGCAAGTAAACCACTGCTAAAAAGTAAGTTACTTCTAGTGTTTTTCTTAAATCATAAAAGTCCTGAATGGAGACAAATTTAGTTTCAACTTAAAGATTAAAATTAAACCCATAAAAAGACCTTTAACCCCTGTTTTATGTAAAAGTAGACTGATTAAAGGCATAATCAGCCCCACATCTGAAAAGGTTGTGGAGCTTTGGTTATGAGCATTAATTACTCATAAATAGACTGCTAAGGTACTATTTGAAAGAGGTTGATTTGGGTTGCTCTGGCAATATTATGAAACAATTGAACAATATTCCCCAAAACAAAAAAAATGTACTGGAGGGGCAATTGTCATTAATTCTGATGAAAGAAAAAAAAAAAAGATCCTAAAATGCCTTCTACATATTACGAAATCTATCACTCTTCAGAAATTCGTCTGCTCAGCACCAGTCAAGTATTTCTGAAGTGCAGACCTTGTATGAGGCCACACAAAGCTGAAGGTGACCAGAGAGCAATTTCTTTGCAGTTACGTGAAAATTGAGCTGTTTCACTAGCATTCAATGTGTTTGGCAGCATTGTGCTGCACTTTGCAGCTTGCAGTTCACCCAAAGTTTGCGTGTTTTGCTGTTATCGCTAGGGTACCATCCAGGCAGGTGAAATACATGTCCTCATTCACAAAGAGCCATGTTATTAGGGCTCAGAAACAAGGCAGATCACAGACTTTAACACAGAGCACCCAGCGAGTTGAGAGGTTTGAGATGGAAGTGATCTTATAATGAAAGGAAAGATGAAATAGGAAACAATGTAGAAAATCTTCAGGTCAACACAGCTGTTAGATAAGCATCTTGCCTACCACTTCCACTTCACTTGGAAGAGATGTAGTCTAAGGAATAACAGCAAGGATGGGGTCAGGGGGGAAACCATTTCTACAATCTACACAGGGAAAGATAAAGTACTGAAAACCTACCACAGGCTAGGAGATACTTCACCTTTGTAGTTTTAGATACCATAGCTACAGTAGGTGATAGAGAAACTGCGTAGGCTAAAGCAAAAACCAGAAACCGAAGACTGTCAACTGCAGTGAACCCACTACAGTAATCAGAAACTTATAAACCAAGGAATCTACTCTGTAGCAATTTTTAAAAATTCCAAGATAAACAAAAAGCTGTTAAGAAAAAGACTGTATATGTTAATACTTCTGTACAGTTTGGCTGGTCACAACAGGTATGGTAGCAGGTATATTCATGGACATTTTGGTTCTGAAAGGACAAAAAGAATGGTAATCCAGTGTCTGCTTTCCCACTCACTCATCTCAGTCTAAGTTAACGTGCAGAAAACCTGTGTAAGTTTAATTTACAGTGCCACTTGGCCTGTGAGCTTGTTCATAAAAGAGCTAGAAAAAAAGGCACAGAAAGCCTAAATTTTGGCCTCTAAAAATTCAGTCTCTCTAAAGGCATGTACTACAAAATACAAAATGTGTATGTGTCCTGGATTCAGCTGTAACAGTTCTTTTTCTCACTCTCAGTAGCTGGTGCAGTGCTATGTTTCAACTTCAGCCTGAGAACAATGCTGACAACACACACGTTTTAGTTGCTGCTCAGTAGCACTTACCCTGATCAAGGTCTTTTCAGACTCTCATGCTCTTCCAGTGACAAGGGGCACAAGAAGCCAGGAAGAAGCAGAGACAGGACCCCCAATTTGACCTAGCCAACGGTGTATTCCATACCACAGCATGTCACAACCAGTATGTAAACTGGAGGGAGTTACCCTGAAAGCCCAGATCGTTGCTTGGGTTGGGCTGGGTGTGGATAGGCAGATAGTGAGCAATTGTACTGTGCAGAACTTGTGTTTATTGTTGCTTTTTCCCTTACCCTTCTAGTTTTATATTCTCTCCCCTTGTTATTTTCCTTATCATTATTATTATTGGTGGTAGCAGTAGCGGTTTTGTGTTATACCTTAGTTACCGGACTGGTCTTATCTCAACCTGTGGGAGTTACATCATTTGGATTCTCATACCTATCCTGCCCAAAGGGTAGCAGGAAGGAAGAAAGGGGCGAGTGAAAGAGAGTTCTGCGCTACTGGCTGGGCTTAAAACACAATATACTTAAAGGACTAAAAGATTTCTGATAGATCAGATCAATACAATGAATGGTCAGTGAAATACAGTCTATCACAAGAACTCCAGTCCCTACAAAACCGTTAGATTTTCTAACACTTTTCAAAAAGTGGTTTATTATTGTTATCTTTTCCCTTTGCAAGTCTCACACTAAAATCACTTTAATGCAGGTTTAGCTCAAGGCAACTAGCTTCTTACAAAAATGTGCTAAATTTCACCTTATTTATCTAAGAGTGATTATTAATTACATACAAAACCAAATGGTCCATGGAACAGTTATACAAGACACCAAAGAAAATTACTTTTCCCCATTGAAATATCTTAGTTACTTAAAGTATATATATAATAATTCGTTTCATTGTAAATGAGATTTCTGAACAAATCTTCTACCTTGTGATTTAGAGTAATTCCTTCGTCAGTAAAACTATACAGAATTACACAGATTTAGAACATGCAAATCAGCCCCTAATCTCTCCACAAGTGAAAGAATAAAGCCTTATTTACTGGCAAAAACTGCAATTCACCATGTAGAAATCCCTTGAAGCTCTTGCGAGCTTTTAGCATTACAAATTTCAGTCATGCTGCGTTTACTCTCTTCCATCAGAGTAGTCATTTAAATCTTGATAAAACTCCTGCAGAAAAGAGTTTTAAAAACTGAAGAATTGCACTGTATGCCTTAATTAGGAGGTACAATTGCACTGGTGGCAGTAATGTTGAACAACCTGGCTGATTAGTGACCAGTATCATGGTAGCAAGATAACAACAGTGCAGGAAGAGCAGTAGTAAAAGGCTGGAATATTTAGAACAACTTTACTTAACATATTGGTCACTTGCTGTTTCAGGTCTTACATGTTTAAAATTGGAATATTTGTATGACTAAAAATATTAAGCTATTCTATTTCCAGTAATTTTTAAACAGTTAAATGAAATTAACAGCAAACCAGAATCTTGTCCTAAGAAATACTGAGATTTTTTTAAATTCAATACAGTAAAGGATTTATATTAAGGGTGCAAGTGTTTTTATTAAATCAAGACACATTAAAACCCTTTATGTTCCACTTCTTCCTCTGAAGAGGAAAATTCCATTTTTGGAAGGTTTTGCTCTTCTAATACATAAATACTTCCCCAAACAGAAACTAAACACGCTTTTCAAGATTTTATATACAAGTTCATTTGCCAAAAGATGGCGCTGGGGGCTTCTGCAGTTCAGAACTTCTGTAGTTAGAAGTATCACAAACATTAAAAAAAACCCAATCAAACAATGCTAATTAAGATAATTTCAGTTTTCCTTTTTGCTGCAACTCAAAATTGCATCATTTGAAAGTACATTAATTATTCCTCCACCAACAAATCCCCTCCCCCAAACAAATATATAGCTACTAAAGTACTCAAGCAAACGCTTCCTATAATTAGAATTCATGCTATACTATGTGACAACTAAGCCCTTTATTCAATTCACTGAGACTCCTGCCTTTGGACCAGTTAAATCAGGAAGGAAATATCTTTTTTCCCCTCTACACACCATATGCTCTCAGCCTGAACTGTTTTTGCAGATATGTTACACACATTCCTCTTCCAAGCATTTAATTCCAGTGTCACTTACGGAATTATTTCTGATTTAGAATTATGTCAGGCACATGGCAACATCCCACCTGTTTCTGCATCTTTGCCAATAACTCGACAGGCTCTCACTTTACTAACTAGCATAACAAAACAAAATGTTGGGAAGTCCTCACCTTTGGTTTTCTGTTAAATACAAACCCAGAATTTTGCTGAATTTGAATACTATGACAGAATCTCATGTAAGTGGAGACAATACATGTTAACATTTTGAACTGAAATAAAAATCAAATGGATGATATGCATTTATGTACAATAGCACTTGGAAACATCAAACTGCCTGGTTGCACCATAAAAGTAAGCATGTGCTGCTACAGCTTTTGCATACAAATGACTTTCATGCATATATACCAGCTTCTTTTATGAGATATCAGTCACATGCTGTATTACCTTTCTTTCCACATTAGCAAGTAAGACCAAGCACAATCAATATCACAGAGACCAAAATGTAAGTAAAATAAACACAATATATAGCTTCTGCTGTCATAGAAACCTGAAGGGAATGAATCATATTCTTAGTATGATAAAACAGCCTATCCAAGAATACTTGGATAGCTAAGCCCAATTTACTGAAAAAAAATATGCAAAGAATTTACTTCCCAAGAATTTTTCAGGATTAACTACCACACATTCTGAATGAGAGGAAAAACACCTGCTAAAACCACATCAATAAGTTTTATTAAATCCCATATCTGACAAACCAAGGTAATCAGAAAAACTCATAAATTGCATTAATTATCCTAGTGATAATTTCATAGCAGTTATTTGTATTAAGAAAAAATCATTAATTCATTTCCTATGTCTTATATATCCTATGCTTACACAATTGATACAAAACCATTAATTAAAAGTCCTGGGAGTAGAAAAAAAATATTAGATGCCCCAGAAAGTACTGGTATTGTGCCATTGGTACACATTTTTATTTCACACACAGAAGGGAAAGAACCCCACTCAAATACCTCTAAAATAAAGGGAGAACATTTCAATAATTAGTAAAACTGTCATGTAAAATATTTCCAAGCATCAACTGATATTCCCTTCAGATTTTGCTAATGTGGATCACAGCTCTTACATTGCATTTCATTGTATAAAATTAACCCCTAACCCACCTCCTGTATGTTCTTTTTCCCAGCTTTCCTCACCATGTTCAGACTGAATTCTGTCTCTGACAAGATTAGTACTGTCCCTCTCGTCATGATTTGTGATCTCTCTGGCAAGGTCCTTCTTTTGGACTACATTAGCAATCTCAGCTACAAGATCTGATTCTGCCTTTCTGTAGGGTTATGCTTATACACATGCACAACATCTTCCCTTTCTCCTAGCAGCTTGGAAAGGAGTGAATAGAAATCGCCTGTATAAGAAAAAGAAAAGATAAGAGGAAAGGAGGGAAAAAACAATTATAACAGCGTAATTTTTGACAGCTTCAGCAAAGTATAATGCAACAAAGTTATTCAAACAGTCTTTGTCAAAAGTGGTATAAAAGGGAATTGTTTCAGACTCAGGAACTGAATGAGCCAAGTCTCTGGTATGAAAAGATAATGTAAAAAATTTTATCAACTTTAATTTACATAGAAACATCCACTTTTACCTCAAACTCTAGCACAAAAATATCACCACCTCTGCACAGATGTTCTTGGGAGCAAGATAAAAAATAAAAGTATGCAAATTTCAGTAAAAGAATGTTTACAATGGAATTATCTGGATTTGCCAGGTTACTGCAGATTTACTTAATTTTTATAAGACAGAGGTAAAAATTCTACAGTTTTACTAATTTGTTAACTTATAAAGAAAACAATAGACAGTCATGATGCATTTCAAAATAGATTTCTTTGCAATCTGTCCTCACATAAGAAGCTTAGGCTGTGAGAAAATAAACCTTCACCTTTGCAAACAGATTCTATAGAGCATACTGTAAAAAGAAGACACACTGGTATAACAGTGATCCATTAACTTCTTGTTTATTAATTCAGTCTGGGTTCTGTCCCTCTTCTTTGTTCAAACTGTAAAACTCTTTAGACACAGTATTATCTGGCAATGCAGGAAACAGTATTTTCTCAAGCTACTTGCTAGCAATACAGTTATGACTATAGTTTTCTTAGACACCAACATGCTTTTCAGTAAATTTCAGAACAATTGCTGAAAGCAAACAACCAAATATTAGGTATGCAAATTCCAGAACCACATTTTTCTTCACAAAATATTTGAACCACCCAGACAGGTTTTAATGAAGTCAAATGTTCAATTCTTTCTGCAGGGTTAAATGAAGTGATGACATGAAGATAGTATATCCCTCTCTTGGGATTCTCTGCTAACCAGCAGGTACCAAACTTGTTAGAATTTATTAACCAAGTATGCTGGCTGCCTGAAACTATTACCAACTCTTTCAAATACAACTGCATCATTTGAATGGAGACATCCAATATGCTTTAAGGTTTAATGCAGTAGGTGCTCTTTTATTTAAGTACAAATCACTCATAATTAAAAGTTTACATTATTTTATGACAGGCTATATAAAATATTTCTTAGAAAAGAAAAACCATAACTAGTTAATGCTTTCACCAAAGTAACCTAGCCAGAATCAGATCCATCACTTGCAGCCTGGGACAGAGGAAATTAAGTCTTTTGGAAACGACCCTAAGAGGATCTGGCATGTTTATAAACAGCCCTAATTCAATGATTTTGATCTGGATTCCATTCCTTGCCCTTGAAAATTAAATATCCCAGATGAAATCTTCTGTCAAAAAATAATTACTTAAGTAACAGAGAAAAATTTCAATGAAATGAACAAAGCAAATTAGGTGAGAGAAATGTTAAGCTATATAACAAATATGAATTATTTGCTTCAAATACAGTTGTGAAACTAGAAAGCTTCATAATCCCATCATTCAAGTACTCCAACTACCTGTTCAGAACAAATCCAAATATCAAAAAAGTATGATAGAAGTTTTGTAGAAATCATATTTATTCTGAGAAAGGTTTATAATTAGACTAACCAGGTTCAATAGTCTCTACTTAAAGCATCCAAGCATTGGTGCTGACGCAGAAACATAGCTGTAATTTCCTCTACTCATGAAACATTCAGTATTAACATACTCTCCATGGGCCTTAACTATACTTTTGCAGCATTTTAAAAATTCAACAAAGTTTACGTACAAATGTTTTGGTGGTATCCATGGCTGCAGACTGGCAGATGAGCCAAGCCTGATGACTCCTCTACATGCAACAAGAGAGGTCTGAATGACAAAAGCAGTGCTCTGCCTAATGTAACTGTGAAGTTTCCCTAAATCAGCAAGCTTGGTGATATTTTAAACTGCAGACCTTTTTAAAGCAAGTTCAGTGATCTTTGCCCAGTTTACTCTTTCCTAAGCCTGTATCAACAGCCTGATCAATTTTCTTGTAATTGGTCACAAAAAGGAAAGCTGCAGTTTATAGAAAGGTTTCAGATCCCTAACTCACAACTCATATGCTTATTCTATTTGAACAATAAACAAAAAATTGCTTCCTGCTTCAGCCAGAAACACTGCATACTACCTCTGTTGTGCAATGGTTGCCATGAATAATTAACTCACTCTCTACAACAGATATCGCTCACTGATTTCAGAAAACAATGCAGTGGCTCATTTTACCTGTCTGAAAGCAGGTTCTCCTACTATACAAGAAACTGCTATGAGATAGAACTCAGTGGAGGAGAAGAGAGCAGGAGTATCCAACTTAAGAACAACAAAAGCCCTGGCAAAAATTTTAGGACAACGTGCTTTCATAGAAAATTCCAGTGACTCTTACAGGAGATATAATCAGGTACTCCACTCCAAGGAGGCTGACCAGTTTTGGTTTTCTCCTAGTACTAAGTTTATGATAATAAGATGAGGAACTTTCAAAAAGTGGAGTAAAGTGGTTTGAATATATCACTGTCAATGATTATAGATGATGCATTTTTCAGCTTGTCCTATTTCTGCTTTTATTAGGCAGGGTGTTGTAACCACAACAGTTAAGAATATTTAGGAACTGAAAGTATGAAAAGTGGTGTGCCTCCGAGAGTGAAAGTGGTCTACAGTGTAGCTGCTCTGAAACTGTGATCTTTATTTTAAGTAAATGTGTTTGAGAAAATGAATGTGAAACCACTACACCTTAAGCTCAAAGACATCCATGAAGACTACATATCTGCCCAGCATCTCCATATGCTTCACACAAACAGTAGGCTGAAGTCTTCTGTCAATTTCTTGGCATCTTGATATAATTCAGTGTATTGAAAAAGCAGAAAAAATGTGTGCAGATGTCAAAGGGAAGAACTGAAGTTTCCTGATTACTCAATTGTTCCCCAAACTCCACACAGTGAACGGAAGTCTCATATTATTTAGGAACAACATTTTCAGCTTTGTTTTGTGATCCCCAGGCAGATTCCAATAGATCTGTGATAGGACAAGGGGCAATGGGTGTAAACTGGAGCATAGGAGGTTCCATGTTAACATCAGGAAGAACTTCTTTACTGTGAGAGTGACAGAGCACTGGAACAGGTTGCCCAGGGAGGTTGTGGAGTCTCCTGCATTGGAGATATTCAAGGCCAGCCTGGACAAGTTCCTGGGTGATGTACTCTAGATTACCCTGCTCTTGCAGGGGGGTTGGACTAGATGATATTCCAAGGTCCCTTCCAACCCTTGGGATTCTGTGATTCTGTGATCTGTAGGCAGTATATTTTTAAAAAGTAGTTCAGAATTCACTATCAATAACTAGCAAAAATGAGACTCCTAATGTTTCTGATTAACAGTCGCTCTCTACAGACCAATATGCAGCAAAGATTAGAGCATGATCTCATGTTGCCATTTTACAGCTGTCTCGTACTAGATGGAACAGTTGAAGGATGTTGCTTGTCTCAAGATACTCAATGGGAAAGGAATATCAGCAAGACACACTACGTTTGGTACTGTTTGAAATGAGGCAGCCTGGCCTTTAGAATGCCTCGGTATTCTTAGAAGAAGACATGGGTGAATGAACAACTTGCTCTTATTAAAAAAAGTGATGTCTAGCAGTGCAGTCTCAGGGAAGTTGACTGATTAGGTTAGTTTCAGAGAAAATACTTACATGCACTTCTTATTTGTAAGCTATCAGCGCACTTCCCTCTATGTAATACAGTAAAAAATGACTGAATACAAATAGCTACAGTTTCTGCTGTTCTGGAGGAAGTGACAGTTGTCAAGAACAACATCTCCAGATTGAAACAATGCACAAGCATATTCCAGTAAGTTTAAACATAATTATTTATGGTGGTTCTACACTAGGAAAATTCTTTTACAGAACAGTGTTTTGGAGAACAGTCATACAAACAAATAAAAACATTGGCAACTTTTACTGCAACCCATGAGCTGAATCTCACCCGATCTCAATAAAACACCAGATTAATTTAAGGTTAATAAACAGTGTAGTATTTAAACCACCAGGTTCTGGGTTGAATCCCTGTGGTGTTGAACTATCCATGTCTAAAACCAATTCTTTTTTCCCAGCTTCAAACACTAGTTCCCCCACCTGCCGCGAGCAGTTGCTGTCCGTGGTCCTTACCCAGCACTTCACCATGTTGATGGAAGTATAAACTTCCAGCCTGGGTGAAGAGTCTAGCCATGGTGCTGCAGGATCAAGGTATCAGACAGATGAGAAGTTCAGCCATAAGTGAGCCCTTGCAAAGAGCCTGAACGTGTAGCTGTTACGATACATACATGAAAACTCATTTTATGCATTTTAGAAAAAGAAGTAAGAACACTCTGGTGTGGTGTCTGGGAATTGTCATCTCCTGAAGATGTAGTTGTGTCATAATGACTGTACAATTTCACTGAGACAGTTCAGACAGGCTCCCCAGTCTGGTATTTCAGACTTTTGTTAGGAATCAGCCTGAACAGGATTTGAAGCATAAGCTGCTGCTGCAGCCTCCTAACAAAAAGATGTCTTACCAGGAAATAACCAAAACTGACAGGTTAAGGGCAAAACTCTAGCAAACAGTCCTCTGTGTTGACAGGGGACTGGTACTGCAAAGTTTATCTGTGTGTTTCACAGGTGTGAATGCTTGTATCGAAAGTCTCTTCTTGAGCATGTTTGATCTGACATGGAGCCAGTATGCTGGTCATGCAAAATCTGTGTCTCAGTCCTGCTGCGATTTTAGCAGGAGACAAGTTTTCATAGTTGACTTTCAGTTACCTAATTATCTCTGAATTAAGTGTACTCTAAGACTGCATATTTGTGTCTTACCAGGATGTGCTTCTGGCCTACTCCTTTGTTCATATGGCAAAAATAGTGCTTTGACTTTTCATAAGTTCTATAATCAGGATCTAAATAATGTAGACTCCAACTATGATTTCACCTCATCTTAGCTCTAAGGTGATGACTGTGTAATATGTTAAGAGTCTTACCACGGAACTGTGTTTTAGCTGAAGAACTATCTTCCTGATGAAAATATGTAAATTTGGCTGCAAATATTACCTTCCAGACTGTGCCATCATGAACAAATGTCTTCAAAGTAAACATTTATCAAAATCAACAGTTTCATTTCCTTTGCCTTCTATGGCTCCTAGATGAAACTACTAAGCTCATTCTAACAGGCATACATAAGGTAACATTGCTGGTAGAAAAGTATGGGAGAAAGGCATGGAAAGAAAGTGAACAAAACCTAATGTCTATCTATTTGCAATGACATTAGACACAGTTTGATATAATAAACCAAAATAACTTTCAAAATGGTTTCTAGTCTGCTATTATTTTTTCATTCAAGTGCTACCATACTGATTTAACCTGCTGCTTTGATGAAAGCATTGGAAAGATTCCTGAGAACCAAAAATAGGTTAAGTAAAATGGTCTTCTCTTTAAAGCGATTTCAGGGGTTGGGGGAAGGAGGCATTGATATGAAGAAATGAAAAGAGTTAAGCTGCTCTTAAGATTCTTGGTTACCATCACTGTGCCCTAAGTGACGTGCACTTACAGCATAGCCAAGCTGACACGTTTGAAGAACAAGAACTTTATCTGTTCTCAAGGCATTTCTAAGCAGCTTATAAAAAAAAAAGATGGAAGAAAAGGTTAAAAAAACAAAATCATTTTCTGTTTTCTTCCATGGTTGCATGTCCTAAAATGAGCCTTTCCTACTATTGCTATGCACATGCACTTTCTTTGGTTTTAATTCATTCTTTCTTTTTCTCCAACTGCCAAAATGCTTTAATGTGCAAATGTTTTAAGAGGCCAAGCATAGTTATAAAATCACCAGTTTACAACTGGGAAAGATAGCACTAAAGATAACAGAAAGTATGAAATAAGATAAAAGAATCTTCACTGAGGATTACATTTTGTTATAGATGTGTGATCTTCATCAGCAAATCAGAACCTGAGGCTCAAAACAAAGCTGGCTGCAGTTTCCTAACTGCCCTATTCTTTCATTTCCTTCCTGAGCAGTAATAAGTTCCTGACAAGCACCAATCATTTTGTTACAATAAAATACATCAGCTACTGCTAAACAACTAGCAATGAACACGGTGGGTTTACTACATAGGACTTTGCTGTACTTATTTAGATACATTACACCCATTCGTAATTCAAGCACACAGTACACTAGTTCCACATCAAATTTCTATTTGATGCAGCACATTCTTGTAAATACAGTTCTTCTCAGAAACCAACATATATCAAACTGTGCTTTTTAAAGAGTAGTTCTGCTATATTCAATTTATTTCTTTTAAGCACCATCACAATATAGTTTTTTTTTTTTTAAGAAAACATGAAAATTATAAAAAGGGAAACTATTTTGCTAATTAATAATAATAACAGTAAAATATTTTTGGTGTGTTTTCTATGACTTCATAATTTTTCTGAAATCTTCCTGCAATAATACAATGTCCACTTTCTATTTCTTTGGACATGTAAACGATATTATAAGCAGTTTTTTGCAGTTGTTCATTGATAAACAGGAAGCTAAAATACCTTTATAATTTGAAGAGCCAAAGAACCTAAACCAGGTTTCAAACAGTGAAGACTGAAACATTCAATTTAAAATAGCTTCCTTCCAGGCTTGTCAGTAGTGTTCTTCCGCTCAGGTATGCAACTGAAGCACCTCTGCAATTTTTTTTGCTTAGATCTGATGCTCATTTCTTTATTGTGCTGAAGATGTGTTTGTAAGATTATAAATAACCTTATTTTAACCACATCGAAGGCTTATCTTTTATTTACAACTTAGAGCAGGAACGTTTAGTGTTGAAACAAGAAGCAAGTAATTTGCAATTCTGAAGTTTCCTAATTATACTTCTTCAACTGTAAATATTGCTCTTAATACCTTTCAGTAGTGTTTTCCCCCTGAAGGTTTAATTCAGTCAATTTTCTGTTACTTTTGTACTGTATTCAAGGGACTTTATAAAATCTTCCAGAACCAAACATGCAACCTGATCGTGAAAACATCTGAAGATTTTCTCATGTCTGGCCTTAATCTAAAAATGTCTCTAACACCTCATTCTAGGCACTCCACATCCTTTCTCTATCAACCTGAGAAATTTTAACCACTTACCAAACTGAACTTCTCTCTTTACAAACTAGCAAAGGAAAATTATGAGAAATTTATTTTAGAAATCTGTGAAAAACCACATTAAGTCCTATTGTTTGACATTGCTGCCATGGATTTGTTATATAATACTGTCGCAGAAATACATTTCTTAAGCTGAAAAATCAAGGATCTGTCTGCATTCTGATTCTCCTTTTCTCTTCAACACCTATTCTGTAAGAAATAAGAAATAGGAGGCCTTGTAGGCCTTCCTTCATGTTTCCCCCTCTTTTTTCTTTTTTTTTTTTTAAGGACGAAATAAAAGAGAGATGAGGCTGAAAAAGACAAGGTATACCTCCTCCTTTCAGCTAAATTATCAAGAATTTCTACCCCAGCCACAAAAAGCCTTGTTCAGTACCCTTTTATTGTAATAAGTCTTTCACAGAAATGTACTACAGCAAAATATGCAACACAGACATTTCAGTTTCTCAACTCACAGACTCAGCTACAGCCTAGCAAAATATTTCCAGTAGTGTAACAGATACGTTGTGCGAAATATTTGTTTGTATGGGTATTTGTGCTAACTCATGCACAAATACAGCATACAACAACTGCAAATAATTAAAAGGTTAGGCATCCAAGAAGTAATAAATAGCAGAATAATGTGTAAACCTAATTCAGCCTCCATTTTGTATGAATTATGATGTTAATTTTCCTTACAAAGAAACCTCCTCCCACAATCAATCACTATATATTAATATTTAACCCCATTCAAATATTTAACCCCCCAGCACTCCTGAAAAAATGTCTTAACTAACAGAAAGACATCTCTTAACATTTCTATTCCATCATCTCTGTTTATGAAACACTTACTTACACTAAATTAGCTTCATTGTTACAGCCTGTAAAATGAAATTAGGGTCCATAATCACCGCTACTTTGCTAAAGATTACAGTCAGAATGGTCATTTAGCATCTACTCATTCTAGGTGTTTACCTAGAAATGTCTCAAAATGTGGTTTTAGTTGGTACTTAGCATTATATTTCACATCTTAAATTAAAGCCACATCCAGTCTATTACAGCAGGAGCTGCATATATGCACGAATTATTTCCAGTTATTTGTTTTGTCTATCCTCAAAGCCTAAGAAAACAGATCAGGAAATAACACTTCTCAAAGGTACGCAGCTACCAAGAACCATTCAGCCACTCTGCTAAGAGTCTAGAGTAAAACACTTTAAACAGAGAGCATGAAATTGCCTTAGACCATGAAGTCATATTCTTTTCTCTTTTCTACTTCACTCCCTAAACAGATCTGAATCTCTAGAACAAGTTAGAAGCCCAGGGAGGTGTGTTTCTATTCAACATAATCTCACCACTAGGACAGCAATTCTATATTGCAGACTTAAAGCCCAACTTTATAAAAGCTAACTTCTGAATGCTGGACTTAAGATGTAGTATTATCTTAAATGCAGGAGGTTGAAAGGGATTTCAGTTAAAACAGTTTTGATATGAGTCTAGCTGGGACATTCAAAAAGAGAGATCTTAGGTTCACTTGTATTGAACTTCACTATTCAGTTACCTGAAACTATTTCTGCTCGTGGTAATTGTGAAATAATGGGGGATGAGAGGGAAAAAAACCCTCATACTGGCTGGTTAACTGGCTAATACTGAAAGCAAAAGAATCACAATTTAGACTCACTTCAGATTCTACCATCAGAGGCAAAAATGTATGTTACTTTTTCGCTACCAGCTTTCCTAAACCAGATACAAGCAAAAATTTACTTTTGTAAGTGCCACAGTAAATATTAATACCAGAAGACAAAAATCCTGTCTCTTTCCTCTCCCATGTATGTGTAAATACATGTGTACACACATGCCTTTCTAAAACAAAAAATCAAATCTAATCTTTGATTTATAGTTTATATGCTGCAAGTGAATTTTCAGTTCAAGCCAGCCTTAGTTTTTTTTTTTAACAAATATTGCCCCTCTGGTTAACCATCACCGGTATAGTCCTTGTTTGTTATTAAGAAACTACCCCTGCCTATAGCATTTATACAGCTTCCAGGTACACCAGCAGCTGATTTTCTCAATAGTAAAGACTGCTTCACTGTTTGCATAGCAAAATAGATCTTAAATGTATTATGTTATGCCACAGACTATAGCCAGGAAAGTGTTGAACAAACAGAAAAAAACACATTTAGGCCTTTTTTCCAGAAGTAAAGAAGAGACATCTAGCAGACATGGTGAGCGCTATGAACAGATGCTAGTTTTTCACTACTGTATCTATTGAATACAATTTTATCAAGCTTCTATCTATGAACAACAAAATAAAACATAAATCATATTTGTTTTGCTAGGGACTTTGTGTTTCAGCAGGAACTGGAAACTCTCCAATATGCACAAATGTCTAAATCAATTGCATTTCCTATAATAATTAACTTCGCATGAACAGTTTATCTTCACCAAACAGTGACTCTGTTTCAGAAACAGAGGAATAATGAGGTCAGTTTCATTTAGGTAAGCTCAGTTTAATTTTAACACTACAGAGATTTAGCTCTGTCTTCATGCTAAGTGGTAGTTCACTTTGTGATGGTTACTACTTATTTTGATATATTTACATTGTTTATTAATGTGCCTCTGATAAGTGAAGGCGATGAAACTGAAAATTTAACATAAAAGCAATGATAACACCTGCAGGTGCCAGTATAATGAAATTGCATGTGTGTAGCAGGAAGTACCCTATGCCCAGGCAACCACGTGATAGACACATTATTAGCAGGCAGCTTCTTTCACATGGTGGGCTTTTCTGTTTTCCTTTTTTGAGGCAAATAGATTTAATACTACTCACATCAGAATCTGTCTCTGACCATGCCTCTACCTCCTAGATTTGTAAGGATGTCCAGCTAATAGGATAAATTAACAAGCATCTCAGTTTTAGTGAAATGACAGTTTTTACTTAGTTACCTGAAACAAACAAGGGTAAATTTAAGTTGCTACAACACAGTGAGTCATCAAAGAACAAACATGCAAGACAAAAGACAGAATTATAGAAAAACTGTTGAAGCATTATCTCCAGAGCAAATCAAAGTCTGAATTTACTGATCAACAGCTCGGCAGCAATAGAACTAATCAAAAACCTGAGTTTTGGTGGATCTGTGTTTCGTAGATAAACTTATTGTCCAGAGTATGTCATGCCAGGACATACGGGGAAAAATTTATGTTTTAAGCTTTACCTCAGTGAAAGTATGTATTTGCTTCTGTGCAACTCCCTCCAAACTAGAATTTTCCTGTCCTTGAGACCTTGTTCAAATTTGATTGATATTGGCTGTCTCACTAAAATTACTTGAGGAGATGGACAAACTGGCAACACAATTACAGAAAGCACTTTCTTTTCAAAACCAGACTCCAATTTGTGTGGAATTTTCACAGGCACATTCTACCACAGCACTTTCAGCTTTTGGTATTCCCAGTGTATCTTACCAGGTATTCGTGCACTTGTAGGACCAAACCCCACCTGAAACAGCCACTCACCTTTCCCTTTTGGAGACAAAAATAAAACCAAACCTGATCTAATTTTTCAATTTGCTTCTTTTGCTTGCACACATATAATTCAACTGAAGTTAGAGCTTTATCAATGTAAAAACGAAGCTAGGCTCCTGTAAATGATGGGAGAGTTTATCTTAAACTAACACTTAAAATATGGAATAAAACTCTCTCAAAGAAACTACTGTGTTTTAATATCTCACATTATGAACTCAAGTAATTTCAAATGGACAAAACAATGCAGGGTGTTTCCATGAAAACAGATTAGATGATGTTGTATACTAAACAACGGTCTCAAAAAAACAAGACTGCGTTGTAGAAAATGTGGCTTTGGGATATGTTTCAAAGACAAATTAAAAAGTTTTTAAAAACAGGACCTTGTTTCAACATTTTGTTTCAAATATTAACAAATTCAGTAAGACTCACAGAGAACAAGCTCATCAACCAAATCCTAATGCACTTATTAATAACAAAGGCGGAGCAGCTTTTCAGTATAAATCTTGGTCTCCATTTACAAGCAGCTAGCTTACTCTGTTCCAGAGTATGCTTAAAAAAATATAACTGTATTTCTTTCTTTAAAAATTCACCTTGAATTGACTAAGGTTAAGTTTCAGATATGGAAGTGTAAATACTGTCTTCAGTAGTTTAAAGTACTTTCAGTCAAGACACTGTTACAGAATCATAGAATAGTTAGGGTTGGAACGGACCTTAAGATCATCCAGTTCCAACCACCTGCCATAGGCACGAATGCCTCACACTAGACCCAGAAGCTAGTTTTTATGTAACTGTAACTTAATTATTGGAGTTAACTTTGCAATATGGCATGTAGAAAATTTAACCCTTACAGAAGATGTTACTAAAAACTCTAAACACTGTCCTAACCTTTTGCCTCATCAAAGGCAAAAAGAAATCTGCATTTAATTTATTTTGAATATATTAAATGTCTGAGCCATGTCTGAACCTCAAGATCGTCTTCTCATTTATATCAAGAAAAATCTTGATATTAAACAAATATTTATCAAATGGCATATGACACACAAAAACTTTAAAATACAGTCTTATTTTAACGTATCTCCCAAACCTATACAACATTCAGCATATTTCTAAAAGCTTTATAACAGTCATGGCTTTTTGTCCTGCAACTAAGTACTACAGACATTTTTGCACAAGTTATGTGCATATACACATATACACAAATGTAGTTAAAAATAGCTCAGTATTAAACAATAGCTGCACTCAATCCAGCACATATACAACCAATATTGAACTGTAAAAACATAGTATTCCCTAATACATATATAGTAATACAAACTAAGAAATAGGGGAGAACTAATAGCAGACAGTCACATATACAATCTAGAGCAGTTACATACTATAGGACTACTTCTTCATGTCCATCCTTTAGGATTGCACTTAAGGGATAAATCACAACCTTCTTTAGCAAATTAAACCAAGAACAGGAAAACCTGATGAGCTTAAAATGCTCTGAAGAATTTTATCTACACAGCTAGAGATCAATGGTAGACTATTTTTTTTAATTATTTCTTATATAGCATTCAATCCTATTAGCTGTACAGAACATTGCAAGTTACACCAATTAAAGATAAACAATAAAACCTTCATAACTTATTAACAATCTGGGTATAATTTCTCAGTATTTTACATTAGTGTGTCCCGTACTTGATATAGAAATAAACAAGTACATACTCTGCTCCAAAATCCCTTCCTCTTCTTTTTTCGCTTGCTGCAGCAAAGAACTTTTATCACTATCCTTGGTTTCTGAAAAATGGAATTAGGATATGATGTTAATCTCTGTATGTGAATGGAATTTTGTATCTTCTGACTGGGAAAAAAAAAAAGCCCTTCTGAAATAAACATTTGATATTTTACCTATTTACAGTAGTTATACCAAACAATGCAGCAGTGAAACAATTGGAATGAAAAATTAAGATTCATATTTTGCTGCACAGACACATCAGTCAGATTGCTTCTGGGTAATACTACTGCTAGAAATTAAATGCCTGCTGGTGTTCCATATAAACATTTGATTCCCTCCATAACAAAGTAGGGGTAAGGAAAACTATGGAAATGTTACAATTTAATTTTGTAGGAAACAGAAGATAAAGCAAATACTAACAAAGTGTTAATATAAAGTACTGATATTTAGCATAGAAAAGAGGTCAATCGTTTGGGTACACAATTTATGTAACTATAAAAATACACTGGAAATTGGAAGATGACAATAGAAAGAAACAGACAAAAGACTATGACAAATACTTCCAACAAAAACAAGAGAAGAATCCTGTGATGGTCTATAATCAGGGACTTGAATTTTATTCAGAATTGTATCTCATTTGTCTGATGAAAATTTAGCATATCAAAGCAACATAGACAAATACGTCAGTGAGCAAAAAAAGACTGGAATAAAATGCATTTTTTCAATGTTTTATAAGTTATTTTCACCTTCATGGTGTCCATGTGTCATCTTTAGCATATCAGACATGATTTGAATAGGGACATTTGCCTCCTGTGGTATATTTCTGAACAATTCAGGGTTTGCATTCTGTGTGCAGGTCATATATGAGACTGCATGCTTGGCTTCCATATAGTACATAATGTAAAAATTACACATTTCGTCATTGGCTGTTCCCCTACACAACACAGAAAAGATGTGGCAGTTAGGAAAAAAGGAGGAGCTGGATAGAGCTGTTATTCAATTAATCTAACTTGCTTAACAGAGTATTAAATAAAAAGTGGCAATGTCATATTTAGTAGACGTCCCACACTAAAACATTTAATAGCTTCATTGCTGCAAATATCAAGGATTTCTTTCAGCTTACAGTAGACAATACCAGGTGGCACAAACTCCCCAAGTATCTCAGAAATTCCTAACAATTTGAGTTTGATTCTACAGAAAATTGCATCAACTATTTGATCTGCTCTTCTTTCCATTTCCCCAGTATTATCCTCATAGTACCCAGTGTGTCGTCTACTATATACACATTCTGGTGAAATATGACAGAACTGCACCATCCATCATGCCTGCATTCATACAATCCCCTTTCAATCTGGGGCAAATGTAATTTAAAATCGTTGCAAATAACATCTATGTTTCATTTCAGCAGACATCTTTTATGACAGTTTCCCCCCCCCATGTTCAAATGCATCCATTTATTGGCCAATCATACTGGTTCTAATGCAGCAGAACTTAATTTCATTACATATTAGGACACCCTAAATATCTCTTAAAGAGAAGACAGCACTGCAATCTTGAGAATAACTTGATCACAAGCTTTGTAAGGAAGATATGAGTGCAACAAGAATGATTAAACACTGGAAAAATTCCGTTCTTTGATAAATATTGTCCATGCACTTGGAACAGGAGAGGCTCTTTTCTACTGCTACATAATTCTGTCTTCAACAGACAAAAAAGCTGGTATGAGAAATTTTTTTTTTCTGAAAAATATTCCTTTGTGACACAGACAACACAGGGCCTCTTTGCAACTGTGATCTGTTCCTGCTTTTTTCCTCTGCCTTATGGTTGATATATTTTATTTACAGCTACAATTCTGACAATGGAATAAGCTAGAGCTGTAGAGAAAGGTTTGCAAAATAAAGGCTTTTACATTCACATTTTTTAATTAGCTTTCACAATTAACCACTGAGTCTGCATTCATAAAAAGTTACGGGGGTGGCCTAATAGCTGTTTGCAAAAGACGTCAGTGCTGACTTTTCCAGCAGCATCCCGCAGCATTCATTTATTCACCATAGCAACATTAATGACACCAGCCAGAGGGGAGATATGGGGAACATGGGAAAATAGACTATTTCAAAGGGGAACTGGTATTTTTCCATGCATTGAAAATTTAGCATCCCTTGGAGACCAGAAAAATCAGACTCTGACTGGGCAAGCTCTAGTTAGAAAGCATTAACTTCACTGTTGGCCTCCCAATATCTGTTACTATAATTGCTTCCTCTTTAAAACTCTAGTAGAAAAGGGGATGTGGAACCCACATGAACTCTGGTTCACCTGACACATTACTGTGTCTAAAAAATACAAAGATCATCCTTCTAAGTATCACAGTAAAAAAGAAAAAAAAATCCAAACTCCATCAAGAACAGTTTTAGTAAATTCACAGAAAACTCAGAATGCTTCTATTAGGTATCTGAACTCCTGAGAAACCCTGTTTCATGAATAAATTTAATCTCTCTACTGAGATGCAATATTGGGGTGCTCAGTGCCTTAAATGTCTAAACCCTTGGGGTTCTGCAGCACATACTTCCAGAACAGAGAGACTTCTGCAGAGTATCTTCATTAGTCTATATATGCAGCAAATTCTAGTGCAAAGAACTGGAGCGACTTAAGACAATATTTTTTTTAATATTGCATCTATTTTTATAGTTATATTTATCAACTTCATTTTACAGAACTCTGTCTTCTTCAACTGACAAACACAGTTCAGGTTTTCCTATTGATCATTATTAGTCATTTATGGCTTTGTTTTGATAAAAGCATGTATATGTTTACATTGAAATAATGGTAACTCGTATATTATTTCACATTTTAAAGTCAGATTTCAAAATGTATCAGAATTTTATAAATTTCCATTAATTTTCTTCTGAAATAAGAGAAATTGTGATGCTTTATTATTTTGCCTGAAACAGTCCGTAACTTCAGCTTACTAAAAATACATTTTTTTAGACTTGATGACTCCTGTTAAGTGTATATCAGCCCAACATCTGAGTAAGGTGCTTGGTAGCATAGCTTCTGAACACTTCAGCGAAGTGAGGGCAATGAATGTTGTGTAGAGTTAAATATCTAGCACACTAGATAGCAAAACAGAACATTCTGGTAGAATTTAACAATTAGAATTATCCTGAAAGGAGACATGAAACAAGAATATTTCTAAATGTAACCAACAACATGGAGCAAATAGAGAAAATTTACCCGATGTGCGTCTCTGTAGTTCTGCCTTCACCACTGAAAACACATCTAGCTGCTAGGGTATCATCATAGCTAACATCCACAGGATGTTCTACTGGATAGAATGCCTGAAAGAGAGGATGATTCACCCTAATCAGTAAAAGCATCTCATATTATTTACATCAACACCCACACACAAGAATAACTGCTACACATCTGAAAAGTAACTTCAGGATGGTTTGTGCATCGTAATGTAACCATGATAATGCTGGGCAATATTCACTTTCTACTGGCACAACATGTACCAGTGGAAACAGCATGAGGTGTATCTATGGGTACATGACTGTCAATTCATCTTCCTGGTTTTAAATAAAGATAATCAAAATTTATATTTAGAATTAAAAAAACAACCAACCTGTGGTAGTTGTGGACTCTGTCTACCAATCAATGTCCATTGACCATTTCTCACTCTGTATCCACTCACTACTTTACCTATAACATACCAATACACATGTGAACAAGAGACATCTAAAAAAATATGCTGTAGTGTTAGCATTTTTCTGTTAAGTATTTGATATAGCCATGTTGCAATAAAACTCTTACCTAATCTGTGTGTATGAACTCTGTAGGCAAAAAGGTGCATTGGAAACCTTTTGTAATGGCAGGCAATGTCTGCATCAACTGCTGTTAAAATATGACAGCAATAAAGAAAGAAAAAAACATTAATTATCAGAGAAAAGGTACACTAATGTACTTCATTCAATATGGTTTACAAAAGGTATACCTACACTGGACAACATGTAATTTCAAACTATATTGGATAACAACTTATGCATCTGCCATATCTATATGATGACATCAGGTCACTTGAAAATGACCTTCTATGATGATGTACATAAAAAATGCGACTGAAACTTAGCAGTGTTTTTTCCAGCAAATGCTGCTGCTATCTAGCAAAGTAATAGACTTGCTTACAGACTATGTAACACTTAAAAGAGGATCACTTAAAATAAATACAGCTATGGTAAACAATCTACTCAGGAGAAAATGAAAATAAACTGGTACCATTCTAAAATGATACAATTTATAATGAAGTCTTGATTGTAAGATCTTATGGATCTAGGCCCAGTTTTAAAGATTCAGGGTTAGATACAGACTTTGGCAGAGAAGTGCTACACTTAGCACTACACTTGTGTTAGGAGCATACAGAGAAATTCTTCTGCTGATGCCTCTCTGAGACTGGCTGGCTGAGATAAATGCAGCCAGAGAGACTGGCTGCATTCTTCCTTTTATAAAAAACATTCTGATCTTCTGAAGTACTGCAAGTTTTATTGAGCAGGCACAGAATCTTATTTCCCTTTCCCACCCCCCTTCAAGTGAAAACGTATCTGCAATGATCAAATATCTTTAAGGGAGTATAAGGAGGGTGGTTTCTTTTGATGTTTTCATACTGAAGAGCAAATTCTGTTAAGCTTCAATTCAAATTGAAAAAGATTTCAAGTGGCTGAATTCACTTAACAGTTGAACTCAGCTGGGCATTTGACCACCTCATCCTATTTAGGCAGCTAACTGCAAATGGTAAAAATAGTGTTCTCACATATTTTACTTAGAATGCCAGTTTAGCATAGGCAAATATGGACTCAGTGATCAAACTCCTTAAAACAGAACATTCCATGCTAGCTTGAAGAAATGCTATTGGGACTATACAAGCTGAACTTCAGGTAAAATCCACTGAGTAGAATTTGTTTGGGAACATTGTTGTACAATGTTTTTTTCGGCATTTTGACATTTTAACCACGTAGGAACATATGAATAAATTCTTTAAAGAACAGTTCCTTGCTGGTAGAAATTAATTTATTAAAACTGAACTCTTGGTAAACCACAAATAGCATGATTGGCAAATATTTATGAAGAACAGTCCAAAAAATTGTATGGGTTTTTCGTTTTTTATTTTTTATTTTTGTGGGATGGTGAGAATAAGAAAAGAAATAGTGCTTTTTTTTTTTTTGTAAAATATTAAGACAAAAATAAAATACTCAGAAGATTTCTAGAAATGTCAGTATTGCACAGATCACTATTGTTCTCTACATTGTCTTCTACAACACTGATCACTTTTGCTGATGTAGTTACCAGGAAATATGATACAATTTTAGAATTATAACTATTTTTTGTCATCATTTGTTTAATCTTTCCATCTACAATTCAGTGAGTCTCTGCTACATTTTCTTACGCAATGAGCAGTAAAAATAAACCAGATGCTAAAATTACATAATCACTTTGTAGCATTACAACTCACCTTTCTCGCCTGGTGGTATTACAGTGTTCACAGACATCATAAGATACATTCCAGCAATCAAAGGCTGCCTGCAATTCAAAACTCAAGCTGTGCTAATCAAGTCCATTTCAAAAATGACTGCAAGTGACACGATACACATTTACCACCAATTTCTAAACAAATTATGTCTGAAACTGGTCTACTGAGAAAGCAGCTGAAACACAGCACTTCCCTCTCCATACTCTTTTTCATACAAGCTGCAAATTTTAAAGCATCTTCTACAAAACATGTGAAAAACAACACGATCACCTACACACTTCCTGTCCCTGTCCCAGATTTTTAAATATGAAGTTCTTAAACTGGATTAACTCGGTACTGATAGCACTGTTTCATCAAGTTGCTTAGCAGAAACAAAAATTTTTGCCAACAAATGACACATAGCTTCAAAAATCTTAATATTGTGATGCATGTATTACTTTTATTTTACACTCTTTCACAGGAATCTAAAGGAGGGGTTTCCATGCCTTCTGTTCCAATGAAAAAAAATTGTAAAATTTAAGTATTTTCAGGAGATACTTACTTCTGATGTGTCAGATGCAAAGTTACACCAGAGCAGTCCTTGTGTTTGTCTGTACAAATCACAAAATGGTATAATCATTTACAACTGAAACCATACAAAATTATTACATATTAGTAACATTATTCTGCTGTATAAAGAATACCACAAGACAAAATAAGTTTTAATTTTATTGTTTGCAGTAGAACTTTCATACTATGGAAACATTACCCAAATTCATACAAATCTGAATACAGTGCTGCATTTGTAGCAAAATCCTAATATAGAAAGAAACTAGTGGATGAAAAACTAACTGCTTTTTTGGCATTAGATACTGTAGATCTTTATGAAATACAATCTATGAGACGAAACAGCATCATTTTTACAACAGCAGAAAAAGTTGTTTGCTTCAAACAAATCTGTATTTTGAGAAAAGCTAGAAAAATTAAAGAATTGTGGAAAAATAATGGTTTCAGCCAGTAATAATGAAACAACCAGAAATACCTCCAATAAAGTCACCACATGGTTTTGAGATACCAATACAGAGAGCAATTCTGTTTGACACTGGACATCCCAGAAGGCAAGTAAAAAAAGTTAATTCATTTGTTCATGTACTGTACCAGCATTATCTAATGTGTTTGACATTTTAATTTAAACATACTAAAGTTTTGAAAGTTACTGTATTTTGGTTGGTGATCTGGAAGTTCAAACTTTCATTTTTTTTCAAGAAGTTCCCTTTCTTATGTTTATACCAAAACAGCTCTAGTTAGAAGATAGATGTAACACCAAAGTCGGTAAACAGAAAATGCTGAAAAAATACACTCTAACAATATATGCTTCATTTAAGAAAGAGAACACAGTAGCTATGGATCTGCTGACAAGTGATAATTTGGGAGAGATTTTCTTCCATCAGCATCTATGTTCAGAATTGAAAAAAACATTGCATTTGAACAGAAGAAAGGATAATAACTAGAGTGGGACAAACCAGAGACTTTCTAGGTTAAAAAATACCAGTTTAGCTTTTCAGATATTAGCTACTTTAGTCACACCACACTTCATTATTAAAGGATAATACTACGTTTGGGTTTACCACCATTAACAATAGAATTTAATTCTAATATGTTTACTAAGTAGAAAGCTACTGTTTTTACAAAATGTATAAATCAGTGCATATGTTATGCAATTGAAAAAACTGCTACCCCATTTTCACTAGGTTCTCACAGTAATCATCATGGCATCTGAGAATTCCTAAGTTACTCCAGCTCTGTGTGTCTCAACAAACACTTCTGTATTTAAAAATTCGAATCAATAAATCACAGTTGTACTTTTACAAATAACAACAAGAAGGAAAGTCTTCACTATATATGTGAAAGAAAAATTACAACAGTAGCTTTTTGACTCTACACTAATGGGTGGACTACCCCCTATTGAAGATGCACTGAATGTTTGGAAAGCATGCTTCTCTTTAAACCAAGAGTGATGAATCAGAAGAAAAGTAGCTGAAAATTCAATTGGTGATGCAGAAGCAAAAGAATATCCATTCAATGCAATGATGGTATTTCTGATGGTCTTTGTCAAGCTATATGTTATGTTGCCTGAAACTCAGAGAGTTTGGTACCTATATTCTGCATAAATGACTGAATGCGGGTATGACAGAGTAATAACAAATTCACTTGTAATTACATTAGAAGTATTTTAAGACTATGCATGTAGGTACAAAAAATGCAAAACTAGTCAGTCAGCCACTATGCTGCTGTACCATCCACATTTTCTGTTTTATAAAATAGCCAAATAAACAATATATTGTAGAAGATATTTTCATTACAATAACATACAATCCTATGTGCAATTTTTATACAAACATGCTTGTTTGTGCAGAAAAACACTAGCCACTAAAAAATTAAAATAAAATTTAAGCTAAAAAATTCCCCAATTTAAAGTACAGTCATTAAAACAGATATAAAAAAATAGTCTTAAAATGTGTTTGGTTGATTGTTGTTTATTTTTAAGTTACTCATTAAAAATGAAAAATAAAAACACCAAAAATCGCCACATTCATCATATGGTAAGTAAGGAGAGAGGTATCAGAGACGTAAAGAAAAAGAAAAGGTTGAAGGAGAGAAGGGACAGGACCAAATAAAAGACTACGTTATAGTAGATAAGGGGAAAATTACAAAGGCAAGATATAGTCAGCACTGGCTAAAGACAGGAAGAAAAACTGAGCTTATGCCATGCCAGAATAAGCATTAATTTTCAATCACAGATAACAAATGTTGCTTCCAAATGGCCAAGTCATGAATCAAAAAGCACCCTAAGGACTAAGCTATGAGGACAAAAGTAGGAAAATGGTAGAAAACATTCAAAAGAAAGCAATTCTTTGTCCATGGTTTTAGAAAAATGCTCAAGACACGTATATACTGCTCATCCTCCTCTACTCTTCACTGTAGGAAGCTTCAATTACAACCTCAATACAGGTCTTTGTGAAGTCTCTTTTGCTCCACGCTCCTTGTTTCAAACCAATTTTTTTACTAAATTTTTGGCTATTCATATAACACAGGTGATACAGAATTCAGCTTTATCAGTTTAATGCTGTTAGAGTTTGCACTACATAAATTTTAATGGAAGCTGGGAAATGCTTACTTTCTCAGAACATTTTACTTTATTACTTAATGTAATTTAAAATTTAAAAATTTAAAATGCAATCAATAGTTTTGTTTCTCTCAGTTTTGCATCTGCGGTTGAGAGTATCATCACGCTATCTTTTTAAAACACTGCTGAAAAACTATCCCAAAACAACAAACTCAAACCTAACATATGCCAAATATTAGTCGTGTTTGAAAAATCTACCCCTTATTGTGTCACAGAGTCTTTCTTTTAAAACAGCACAGTGGAAGAAGGAAATTACTCCAATATATTTCAGTTTGCCAGTATTAAAGTGTTTTCACACTATTTAAATTTTCAGACTATTGAAAAAAAAATCATTCAGTATTTAAATCTAAATTGAGTAATTCAAAATGAACTGAAGACAGTGGAAAATTAATTATTGCAACTATACAAGGCAATCATATTAATCGTATTATTATATAAGCCTTGGGTGACATGGTTTAGTGTGAGGTGTTCTTGCTCGTGGCAGTGGGTTGGAACTAGATGATGTTAAGGTCCTTTCCAACCCTAACTATTCTATGACTCTATGAAATTATCAAGAGAAACAAATCAGCTTCTGATCTGCAGTGCTCTGGCCAGAGTAAAATAATAGATAGATACATTGGTGTAGTCTTCTAAGAAATTCTTGCACCATGGTTATTATTTTGTCTATGGTTATATATAGCCATGACTGAGCTAAACATTTTTTTAACAGTTACAGAGGTATGATTGAAATGCTGTTTCTTTGTTTCTTCCTTACACTTGACCTCCTTGAAAGACTGAAAGCTGCTGAACTGTCCATCCAAGAATGGTGACTGCAGTGAGGCCATGCTTATTCCCTGTGCTGACTCTTTCCAAACTTCACTGTGTGACTGAAGCAAAAATATCCATAATGCACAAACCAAGCCGAAGGTGACCCACCTGACTGAGGAGGGAAATACAACAGACATTGTGTATTTGGACTTTAGTAAGAGTTCTGACACTTTCCCATAGAATCTTCCTGGAGAAACTGGCTGCTCGTGGCCTGGATAAGTGTATTCTTCAATGAGTAAAGAAATGGCTGGATGGCCAAGTGCAAAGAGTGGTGGTAAATGGTGTCACATCTAGTTGGCAACTGGTCACTAGTGGTGTCTCTCAGGGCTCAGTATTGGGGCCTGGAGGTGCTGACTGATGTTGCTGAGCATAAGCCAGCTTGTGCCCAGGCAGCCAAGAGGACCAATGGCATCCAACCTAGTTTAGTATGTGATTCTATAAAAATCTTAAAGATTCAAGTCTGTCAGTCCAGCTGACTGGAATTACTTTGATTTGTTTGTTTCAGCTATTTAGCAAATATGCACTGCTCTGGGACAAGTAAGTTACTACTGGCAAAGACTGGGAAAAGCGTTTTTATATACCTCAAGAACAGGTTCTGTGAAAGTCAATTGTCAAGGCAGTTTCCAACCCAGATGAAACTAGAAGGCAAGCTTATGACTGTGTTTTGTGTGCTGTGCATATATAACACAATCACACTAAATATTCCCTGCTTTTATTTACCTATGTAAACAAAAATCAATACTGCATGTTAAATGCTTAAATTAGTTAAAAAGAATTACCTATGCTGCTCCTGCTAAATCCTGTTTTCTAGGAGAAATATATGAAATACTAGAAATACAGTGTGTCAAATGGAACACTCATAACTGAGGAGAAGCCGAATTATCCTAAAAAGAAATGAGCTTTCTGTAGGCTGATTTCGATAAAACTTCCAGTCCAAGTCCAACAGGCTTCCTGTCAGTCTGTCTATCTCTTTAGTTACATGTATGATAATCTGCCATGGAAGCTGAGGCTTCTAGGGCTTCCTAGATACTTAAAAATTCTGTGTGGTTTTTTACTTAGAAAAATAAAGACTTCTCAAAAGCTTTTTTTTTCTGTTTTTTTTTGCACTCTGAGTACATGTTTTATAAATTACAGGGCACACTGTTCAAACCCTTCATTAATTTTTTCATTGCTCTATTTCTAATACTTAATAGAAATAGTACAATATTTATATGTGGCTACTAGAATACTTGAAAGCTTTCACTGTAGCAGAATGGTCCTTTTTCTTTTCTTATGAAGTTCCAAACCCCTTGTTATTTCAAAGTCAGACCTTCGATTTGTACCAGAATCTCCACATATGGTAGAATTGGCTTTGCTTCATTAAAATTAGAAGCAGTCTCAAAGATGGAGCACAACCTCTGAGCAAGGCAATTCCAAAGCTAACGCCCACTGGGAATTAATTTTACACAAGTTACATTTAAAAAGACAAAGACATGTAGCACAAAATTTAACTTGAAGTCTTGGTAAAAAAAGAGACAAATTCATTATGCTGCTTTCAGTATTTGATACATAAAGAAGACCAGCTGAGTCAGTTTTTTTTCATGAGAGTCAAGGTGCTTGCTCCTGCTAATCTGCTCACTCATCCAGAATCTCAGCAAAATTGTTTTCAAAAGTCTAGTAACATGAAAATGAAACTCTACCTTTATTTAGTCTGTGAAAAACAAAATACAAGCACAGACTCCCTGGTGCCATTTTCACAGATTTCCAAATAGAAAAGAGGCAAACCAATTGTTGATCCTGATGTGGTATAATTTTTCTAGCAAACAAATACCTTGGTACAGGTCACAGATGACTGATTTCCTGAAAGGAAACCATAAAGTACTGTAGACATGAATATTCAGGAGTGTGCAGAATTAATTTTACCCAAGGCACCAATGTTAAGCCTTCTGGTTATCAAAGAGAAGCACACGGAATCCAGTGCTCAAAATAAGGTAGAATATTTTTTATTTTAAAAATAATATATCAGATTACTGAGTAAAAGGCGCCGAAATAAAACAGAAGGCATCCTGCCATACTCTTTAAACTTTGAAAGAGTACATGAAACTAGTATCTCCTATATTACAGTCCACACTTCTTAAACTTTCATATTTTTCAGGTTTATATCTATAACACTGATTATTCTAAGCCCTGCACAAATATTCTAGGCAAAAAATAAAAAAAGTGCTGCTGTAAAACTAAGTTTTCACTACCAAGTTAATTTATTAATAAAACTTTCCAAATACATCCTCAACTAATATGTAACAGAGGGTGCTGATCTTATCTGTTTCTGTTTTGTTGTTTGTTTTTACTGAAGAGTGAAAATGAACAGTGTCCCCAAGCAATAATGAAGAGCAGGCTCTTAACTATCATGCTCTCTTTAGAGGTTTTTAGCTTCAATTATTTGTGATTTGAGCAGGCAAACAATCTCACTGTCTGTAATGATCCATCTGAATTGTCCCATGAAAATAAACTCTGTCAACTTCAGTTGCACACATTTGTATTTGTGCTCCGCACTGTTTAAAGTGCTGGCACCCTCAGTTTATTTCTTCCTCATCCTCCTTCTCTTCCTCCTTCTCATTACCATTAATGCCTTCATGCTACATTTTATCTTTAAATCATGGTAAGAAACCATACCTTCAGCTTCAGACAGTGCTGCTGAAAAACCTGAGTATTGCTGAAACCTTGCCAGTGTTTTTATGGCAGAAAGGCTGCAGGGCACCCAGAAGCTAGCAGCAACAGGCAAATTTCTTTGTCCAAACCAATTACAACACGTTGATCATTTACCGTGGTACCACAGAAGGGTTAGGAGGCTGTTAGCGTAGCTCAAAACTATTGGTGTAATACATATTCCTCCTTTATATTTTTGCTATTACCCAGCTTACTATTACTCCCTTCTTTCAAGTCCAACATATTATCACTTAGCTCATGAGGATCTTCATTCTTGTTTAAATCATACACAGTAATGCACCATAACTGAGTTTGAAGAGAATGATGACCCATGGGTTTTTTTTTGTTCTTGAAGGTCAGACAGGCCCTAACCCAGAACTACCACACAGGATGTGATTCACAGAGTGAAAATAAGAATTCATGCATTTCAAAGATGTCAAAACAACACATTTCAGGTTTAAAGATGAAAGCACAACATGAAAGCTAAATAAATAAGTAAGTAAATAAATGCAATTAAACTTGTCCCCCAAAGTCGCAGATAATATCTCAATGTGTATTAATGAAATCCAAATTTCAGTAAACCAGTATTATAACGTACGGGCCGCGTGAGCAGGCAATGAGGTGGACTGAAAATTGGCTGAATGGTTAGGCCCAGAGGGTGGTGATCAGTGGTGCAATGTCTAGCTGGAAGATGGTAACTAGCAATGTACCCCAGGGGTCAATACTGTGCCCACTCCTGTTGAACATCTTCATTAATGACATGGATGACAGAACAGAGTTTACCCTCAGCAAGTTTGCATAGGGCACCAAACTGAGAGGAAATGCTGATACCCCAGAGGATTGTGCTGTCATCCAGAGGGACCTGGACAGGTTGGAGAAATGGCCCCAGAGGAGCTCTGTGTAGTTCAACAAGGGGAAGTGCAAAGACCTGCATCAGGCACCAGAACATGCCGGGAGCAGCCCAGCTGGAAAGCAGTTTGGCAGAAATGGATCTGGGGGTCCTGGTGGACACCAGGCTGAAGATGAGACAGTGATGCGCCCTTGCTGCAAAATACCCTAAGAGTGTCCTCAGCCAAAACTACTGCCAGCAGGTCAGGGGAGGTGATGCCTCTCTGGTGTGTTGAGGCCACACCTGAAGTGCTGGGTCCAGGCTGTGTTCCCTAGTATGAGAGAGACATGGATGTACTGGAGAGTCCAAGGAAGGGCCATCAAGATGATGAGGGGACTTGAAGCATCTCTCGTAAGAGGAGACAGCTGGAAATGTTCAGCCTGGAGAAGAGAAGGACTGGTGCAAGGAAGAATCTTACCCATGTACAAACAAATCCTGCAGGGAGAGTGTAAGGAAGATGTAGCCAGGCTCTTTCTAGTGGTGCTCAAGTGACAGGACCAGAGGAAATGAGCACAAACTGAAATACAGGAGGCTCCTTCTGAACATCAGGAAACACTTTTTGACTGTGAAAGTGACTGAGGATGGGCACAGGCATTTCTGGAGATATCAAAAAGCCACCTACAACTGACTGTTGGTTGCCCTTCTTGAGCGGGTGGAGGATGGATGAGACAACTTCAAATATTAAAGATACCATCTGATAGTTACAACTTTTTTCCAAACACAAATACTGTGATTGGCCGCTGAATGTCATCTTTCTCACCAGCTATTCAAGTAAGGTGACAGGTTAAGGGTGTTCATATGTATTTGTTTTCAAACTTTCTTAAAGAAAACTGAATTCAAAAAACTGAATTATACAGGGAAAAATAGGTTCTCCCTACACTTCAAATTATTGCTTCTTCCTTACTTTAAGTCATTTGCTTTATATTTTTTGAAGGTAAAAATATCTGTTCACATTTTAAATATTTACAGAGATAGAGGAAGTTTATAAAGAAGTCAATTTAATAGATAACTTTATTACAAGTACGCTTACTGATCTTTATGTTTGTGAGTGACACTCACAAGAAAATTCTTTTTCTACAGGTAATGTAAATATTTTCAATGCTTTAACTGATAGAACAAATTTCCAAAATACATACCTCTAAATGCACTAATATCCCCGTAGTGCACCTGGAGAACAAAAAATCTGCCACCTGTTTCTCCTCCAACTCTGAATCCAACACCTAAGAGAAGGAAAATGCATTGTTTTCAGAAGCAATACAGTGTAAGATGGTTCACCACTGCTGACCATATCTAAAAATACAAATCATTGTAATGGCTTTGAGTGAAGGGGTAAAAAATTTCACTGAGACAACAGTGAAGAAAAACATTATCCTGAAAACTGAGAGAACAACCACCACAACACATGTTCCCAAGTAGACTAAAGCTAAGACCGTAACTTAGGTATTAATGAGCAGATATCAGCAAAGGGTTCTCACAATCTAAGAATGTGAAAAACAGTTTTGAGATATATATAGATAAAAACACACCATACATTTGGTTTGGGGTTTTTTTTTTTTTAATTAAATTATCAAATTCTGCCATCTTTGTAGGATTTGGTAGAACTCATTTCTCATGCAACCTCTGAATGGCACAAATTGATTAACAGACATTAAGAACACACTGAGAATGAAAACATATAAAGAGCTGCAGTAAAGTCTTCTTTTACATTAATTATGTAAATCAGGATTGTATGCAGAAAAAAACTGGAGGAAATGATGAAGCTATGTTACTTGTTGACAGAAGTAAGCACGGGAACAGAAGAAAACAGAATTAAGAATTAACTTGAAATAACGAAATTGTGAAATAGCACCACCAGAATTTCTATTAACTGATTCTACAATGAACGCCCTTCAAAAGAAGTGGAGAAAGAAATTTCTTCTTATTTGGTTACTAGATCCCACTGCCCACAGCAAAGCCTACTTATAAATCGGCCTACAGACTCCCTGCACATAAATGTAGAATCATTACGAACCCTCTCCACAAACCTTGCATTTATGGACAGTTTAGAGACAAGAAAATTATTACTAGTTGGTGTTTAATAGCAAAGCTTTCATAGAGTCCTCCAAGCAAAATTATTTTTTACTTGACATTCTGATCACCAAATCAAATAACACTTGTGCTGGTAAGTGTATAAACTGATTACTAAAAATAAACCTCTTCATGAGGTGCACTGCTCCTGGTTATGAAAAGAGGCAGTAAAAAAGATCAATAAAAAAATATGTATAATTCAGTCTTTTCAGACCAAGGCTGCGTAGATGATGGGTATTTCTAGGACTCTTAGCATTTATTAGAAAGAACAACTTCTATCTTCTAGGCATACCATTACAAGTAGCTTAAAAAACTCTGACAGAATCCAGCAAAGCTATCTATCATACAACAAAATCAGTATGTAAACCTGTTGCTCAAGCACATCAAAGCATGAAGAAATGAAAAGCACATAAAGATGTCAAGCATACTTAAGACACAGAAAAAAATCAGTATTTAGATTGAACTTGTTTGCACTTTCCCAAAACACACAAAAATATTTAATGCCGTTTGTGTGCTACTGAAACATAAATATCCTTCCAATAACATACAGTACAAAATGCAAGATTAATGCTATATAAAAATAAAGCATTATATTATGACCATTATCCCTACCTTAGCCTTTCTTGCCCCCTACTGAAACCCATAATATTATAGCAAACAGGATGAAAAAAAAAAACAAACCCAAGTATTTTAGCTAGTGTATTTATAGTATATGAGGTTGATGTTTATACAGTTTTGACTAGACATAAACATTTTATACAAGGTTCCTGTATATGCCAGGTGCTTATTTCCACATACTCTTCTCTCCCTTGCCCCTGGCACACAAGAACTTCACGCTAAAGGCACAGTACCTTCCGGTAGCCTGGTGGGTGGAGCATTTCTTGCCCAAGCATACAAAATATTAGATTTGTCTTTGCATGTTCCTTCATCACAGTCCCTAAAAACATGAGGGAAGAAAACAAAAGGGTACATGATCTTTTAATTCTTAAATCAGAAAGGACAGGTGAATTACATGCAAAACCACTACTTTTAAGATCTATGGAGATATTTTTGGATGCATGATGATTAAGCCCTTTTAATGCAGGCTGCTTTCTCAGGTATCATTAGATCCTTCTTCTTTTGGTGTGTGCCCCCCCCCCCCCCTTATGATAGTGTTAGGAAAACATGGCCAAAACTATAGAGATTTCTGGTAGTCCCTATCAAACTAGCAGTGAGTGATGGAAACAAATAATGGAATCTTTTGTGAAAATGAACTGCACGAAAATATCTAGCACTATTAGCTCAAGTGGCAAAAAATGACAATGGCTGCTACTTTTATACAGAGGGACTGGACTTGTGCACAAAGCAGAAAGAAACACACAAGACACCAAAGTTTTAAGTCAAAATTGATATTTAAAATTCATTGAAAAATTACTGACAAAAAAAAAGCAGCTATATATGGACCAGCTGGTAGGAGGCACTCATGCTCTTCTTCCCTGTACTTACACCAAGTTCACTGCTTTAAGTTAGTTTTATTCCATTGCACAACTTCTTGCATTCCATAAACAGAAAAATCACACATACACACACAAACAAACAAACAGGTCACAAATATTTACAGTAACTGAGAGCTCCAGAGCTGTTCCTAGCCTCTGCAACACCTTGCAGGCAACCATAAAGGTGGAACGTGAAAAACTCCCACAGACTCTTGAGTTCTAGACACCTTGAACCTGCAAAAACTGATAAACCTGAAGCACAGGACACTACCAGATTTGCAAAAGGCCAGTCAGAAACAGTTGTACAGACAGCATAACGTACTGGGACCACAGCCAAGACTGCCACATGTAGGTGTAGGTTACAGGATGATATAAACAAACAAGGATCCCTGAGAAGCTTTCCAAACACCCACACAGAAGCACTTCTCAATCCTGTATTAGAGAAAGGGCTATTTAGAGTCTATTTGTACCTTCTTCACTGGTAGAGCACTGTACCACTGAGCACAGTGTGAAAGTAATTCTGCAGGTGCAGCACACCTAGTATGACACCTAGAAAGCCTCAACCTCAAACTAGTCAGACTACACCAACTGATCAAGCAGGCTGATATCCATGCAGAGACTTAAATGCAAACCAAAATGGTACAGCCCCTTCTCTGTTTATTACTGCTGGTAAAACCTGGCAAACCTGGGAAAGACCTGGAAAAAACGCTTTTATACATAAAGAGCAGTTTCAGTCACTTTAAATCCTGGGCAAAATAGTCTCTACAGTGTGAGAAGGAGCATAAAAAAAGATCAGGACTATTACTGGATGCAGGCTTAGTAACATTTCTGTTGAGAATGCATGAGTCATTTCTGCCACCATTCGAGAACAAATGATGATGATGCTTTCCAGGTGCTATCCCAGGAATAATCAGTTCTTCTAGCACATATGAAAAACCACCTCTGTGGCACAGTATGCATATCTGGGATTCCAGGGAGCCTTACTGCAACATAGCTGCTGTGTTTCCCTCGAACAGAAAGCATTGCCATAATCATCAGACCACCAAGATAAAACGGAATGTGCCACTTTTTTTCATTAATGTTGCTCATGACACATCTAGACCTTCACAGCTAGCAGCTTGGTCATCTTCCCCTTCAAACACATCCCAGTGGACAAGCAAAACTCATTTAAAGATTAAGTGAAATGTCTCACCAGTAATGATTCGTGCAGCTTCAGGTAAAAAATTGCACAGCTTTCAATTGCTACAATCTAAAAAACCCCAAAGGGATCTAACCAGCTATTGAGTTACTTGGTTTGGAAATGTACTGAAGAGACTGGTTAGGAGGAACAACAGCAGAAACCACAAGCACAGCCACAGTTTTACCAGTACATTCTGGGCCAGCTCGCCTTCATTTATACCATAGTATTTTTTAGGACCACATAAGCTAGGTAAAAATAGTGCATAGGCTGTTTCCTTCTGAAATGCTGACTGATGGAAGGGAAATACTTCAGTGAAGAAAGATAAATACATTATTCTTTCATTATGTTTTAAAAATGGTCAACCTCATATGTAGCCATCAATGCTGGTTTTGAAACATCAAATTTTCAGAAAAAGCAAACCTAGAGGAGACTACAAAGAAGAGTTAAGATAACTAGTTAAGATAACTGATGAACAGAATTAAAAGCAGCAAAGTAGTAAAAAGGTATACATGTACAAACAAAAAACAAGCAATCACTGAAATTCATTGCTTCTTTACATGGAAAAAATAAAGAGATTGTGAGTGGAATGAGTAGCACGGAATACCTCAAAAATTGATTATAGCTGTATAGTACATAGTATTGCACTAACAATTAGTTTTGACTGTGACCAAAATGTGACAGTCAAGGGAGTAGGGGAAAGTGTGGAAATAGAGATGACTGACTGCTTCTCATATATTTGGTTTTTATAAACTCCCCTGGACCTTCCACAGACTCAATTTTGGTAATTTTGGTAAAGGCTCAATTTTGGGTAAGCTCAGGAACTTTTAATGGCACCGGGGTTTTGAGCAATTAAAAAGCAAAATAATTCACTATGTGAGCAAGACCAGTATTTGGTTATCCTTTTAGGATACCTGCATTGCTTAGGACAACAAGTAATTTTCTGTTTGCTTCTTTGTCTATTATACTCAACTTCTTGATTCTAAACAAGAGCTGTAAAAAGAGATAATTGAGAGGACTGAGTGAGAAAAATCATCATTTTTAGTTCTTGAGCTTAAACAGTGCAGAGCATTCTGGAGCAGTGACAATGGTAAGAAACTATACTCGTAATTTTTACACTGTCCTCTAGGCAGTGAAATACAAGTACTTCACTGAACCAGTCTTGACATCTTTTGCAGCCTTTACTGAACTACTGATACCAAACGCTTTCAAAAACATGCTCTCCTGCCAGCAGCAGGTGATTACCTACAAACTGTATTTAAACATTTATTTAGATTAGGTAACTGTTTTCAAGCTGCCTTGCCTAATCCCAAAATAAAGGCTGTATCTATGAATCATCTCTTTCAAGAGAGCTCATTTCAGTGTTAGGTTTGACGCAGTGCAAGACCTGTCTTGCCAAAAGACTCAGAAGTTCTGAACAATTCAATATTTTCTTTTAAATCATTCAAGTGTATTTCTTGACTACCTATAGAGAATCCAAACTTCCAATGAATCAGCTCAGGCATGCTACTTTGACTTCAGCACAGTTTATCAGCTCAGGCAAAACTTGTTGTAGTGGATGAAGTGTTCTTAGGGCTATTATGATCAAGAAAACAGAAGCGGCTGTATGTTTTTTCTTAGTGCACTGAGAGCAACCTGAGCAAATGAGCCCTAGAATCCTACTTTATTTCTGTGGAAAGGCCTGAGCATTTCAAGAAGGGAGAAACATCTGTGTTCCCCATTAGACACCGTCAGACAGCCTTTTCAGATGGCCAGGGGTATTTGCATGAGCAGCATCAAGTCACCAGAAAAGCCACCAAGCCAGCGTAGCATCGTAGATTCTGCCTCAGCAGTGCTAAGGGCACAGGGCAGTAAATCCCTAGAAGAGTTATCTGGAGGCTGTATCTTCCCCCTTCCCATTTTTCCACGTTCAAAACTGGCCTGAATGAAAGTTCACGCCTCAGGGAAATCAATTTTGCCCTTGCATTCTAACTGCTCCTAAAGAACTATTTTTCCATAATACACCTAGCCCATGATGGTATGAAAAATAGTTCTTGAGCTAGTACATTTCAATGTTCTTACAACTGATTACGAAACATCTGAGTAATGTTGCCCAGAATTACAATGAAGAAACTACGATAAGGCAAAAAACTCCATTATAGTATACCTTATTTGAATAAAAGCTGGCTATGTAAAAATGTTCATCATGTAAACTGTAGGGGAATGAACCTTGCTAAACAAGATTTACAGTGGTGTCCTCAAATCTCAGTTCTCAAACAGTCATTCTGTCCCTAGGAGATGGAAGAGCAAGGGAAGTCATCACTTATTACTCTGCAGGTAACAAAAATAACAGATAACAACAATAAAAAAAAAAAACCCTGAACATGTCTTACCGTTAACACACAGTCATCAGAACAAAACTAGTGCTAGTGGCTGAAGATTCTAGCATATGTAAACCAGTAGGAAAAGACTTGCTTTTAAATTGTATGTACTCTTGGCAGTGACTTACAAATCACAGAATCACAGAATCTCAAGAGTTGGAAGGGACCTTGAAAGATCATCTAGTCCAACCCCCCTGCAAGAGCAGGGTAACCTAGAGTACATCACACAGGAACTTGTCCAGGCGGGCCTTGAATATCTCCAACGTAGGAAACTCCACAAGCCCCCTGGGCAACCTGTTCCGGTGCTCCGTCACTCTCACAGTAAAGTTCTTCCTGATGTTAACATGGAACCTCCTATGCTCCAGTTTACACCCACTGCCCCTTGTCCTACAACTGGACATCACTGAAAAAAACCTAGCTCCATCATCCTGACACCCACCCTTTACATATTTGTAAACATTGATGAGGTCACCCCTCAGTCTCCTCTTCTCCAAGCTAAGTATATGCCACAGTTTCTACATATCTGAACATTTAAATGAACATGTTTACAACATAGACATTTACAGATACACACATATAGATGTAAACACACACATATGTCTACACACATATATACTACGTTAATTATATACACATATGGATACATAACAAAGGATCATTTATATGAGCTTATGTAAGTATGTCAGGCACAAATGCAGATGTCTAAAGCTTCCTTTATGTAGAACAGACACGATCATCTTTCTAGCCTTGCAGACAGCTACGGGCAGAGAAGGATGAAATGCTCCAAACTGCTGCAGCAACAAGGATGTGAGATTATGAGACATGGCATGAAAAGCTTTTATTTTGAGAATGTAAAGCAAATACTGCAGTTCAGGAACTACACACAAAAAAACAGCAAGATTTAATTAAAACCTGCATCTGATAAACTGGAAATATATTTAAATGCAACACTATTGTATTTGATCTGGCTGAGCTGGAGTTAATTCTTCCCCATAGCAGCCTTCATAGTGATGTGTTTTGATGTGTTTTGGTAGCTAGCAAGGTGTCGATTAACACACCAGTGCTTTGGCTACTGCAGAGCAGTGTCTGCACAACATCAAGACTGTCTGTCCAACATTCCCCCTTAACAGCAGGCTGAGGGTGGGCAAGATCCTGGGAGAGAAACATAGCCAGGACAGCTGACCAAAGTTACCAAAGGGATATTTCATATCACAATGTCTGCTCAGCATATAAAGCTAAGAGAAAGGGGATAACGGGTCATTTGTTGTTACGACATTTGTCTTGTGAAGCAATCACTACGCATACTGGCGCCCTACTTCCAGGAAAGTGGCTGGAGATTGCCAGCTGATGGGAAGTAGAGAATAAATCTTTTGTTTTAATTTGCTTTCATGCATAACCTTTGCTTTTGCTTTATTAACGTGCTTTTATCATGACCCACAATTTTTTTTTCCATCTTATTTTCTGCCCCCTCCCCACCTGAGGAGGGGAGCGATAGAGCAGCTTGGTGGGCACCTGACATCCAACCAACATCAAGCCACTACAACTAATTACATGCTTCATCATTTGACAGGTAGATGTTAAGTACAGCAATCAAAACCAAATGCAACATTAGCTGCCACTGGTGCTCTTCTGCTGGACCATAGTTCCTCTTGAAGAAGAGAGATTATACAGTCTGATCAACCTATAACAATACTTTTCTATCACATATGGATTATTTCAAGGCTCCAACAAAACTACTTCCAGACATATAAACCCGAGAATCTACAAGTAAAATCAGTTTTAATTACGACACTCAAGATGTAAACTGGTTTTAAAAGTTCACAATGTGAACCATTTTATGTTGCTGTATTTTTCATATTAAACTATTCAAAAAGTACATTGTGACATTTATGATACAATAAAAAGAACACAGAAAAATTGTCTGCTGGGAAATGAACAGAAATTCTGTGCTTTCACAATTTTATTTCTGTCTGAACTTTTTAAGTGTCTCATTTTCTGACAGGACAAGATTGCAACATTTTCTTTATTAAAATTGTTGGTTAGTAGATAGAAAGGAGATAAAACTAATGATTTATGTTTGTTATATGGTTAAAATATTACTCAAATCATCTCCATAAACATTCAGAGGATATTTGAAATGCTAAATTAATATTTTTGTTTTGTTTCATTTTGATTTCTGTGGAAAATACATTATACTACACCTATTAGCTCTAACCTGCAGCACTACTTACCTTTTTGTAAATACTTAAAAGTTAAATTGTGATTATGTAACCTGACCAGAAAATACAAATTCAAATTGTTCCACAGAGCAGAGTAAATCACAAGCTTTGCAGGGTCAGCAAAATCTGTTTTTTATTGAAAACCTGGAGAAAACTTGCAAAATTACTGGACATTCAATTCATTTCCACCTTCTTTCGTACTCTTCACTCTAGTTCCCTACACTTATTTTAGAGGCATTGAGAGGCTCCCTCTGCCCTCATTTTGAAAGGCAAGTCTACCACCAAACCACTTGAGAGAGAACATGTTCTTCAGCTTACTCTTTACCCAGCTTCCTTCCAGACACCTGATAGAACACTTCTTTATACACTAAAAGCAGCCAGCTGTGGAAGAAACCTGGATTTATTGGTACCCAATTGTACCCTGCCTTCTACAGCTCCTGTCTCCTCCTTGGAGAGAGTCAGTTAATCATGAGGAATCAGAAAACACATCTTTTTCTCAACTTTACAAAGTACTTAGTTAAAAATAAAAATAACACCTTTAAGTGTGGAAAACCCAGAATGTTATACAGTTCTTCATTCTAAATTTTTCTGATTTATCAAAAAATTGTGACACAAGAAAAGGTTTATGTAGAAGCAAATAACACAGGAAAACCTAAATAAAATAACAAAGGCAAACTGTAACTCTTACCAGTGATTTTCAGTAGAAGAGGGTTCATTACATCCAAAGAGCAACATGTGATGGACAGTGTCCATGCTGGCATGAGGCTTAAAGTCAACTGAAAAACGAAATGGTAATAAATAATCTATCCTTATTTCCACCAGAAGTTACATACACAAGAGCATTTTGTGCATTTTTTTCTCTTTAATACTAGAAATAGGCATGTATGTGCCCACTCATTCATTTACCTTCTGCTTTTCACTTACAAGCTGTCCTTATATTCCCATTCAACAGCTTGTCTTCCAAGCTAAAAGAGTAACAGTTTTGGTATTGATACCAATCTAAATAAAATTTGATTTACTTTCCTGATCAAGTACTAGTTTAAATTATAAACTCCAGGAGAAACATGAATGAAGAGAACGTGGCGTCAGTTTAATATTAACTGTAATAGTTATTAACTGTAATAGTTAATAATAGGGAGTAGGGGAAAGTGTGGAAATAGAGATGACTGACTGCTTCTCATATATTTGGTTTTTATAAACTCCCCTGGACCTTCCACAGACTCAATTTTGGTAATTTTGGTAAAGGCTCAATTTTGGGTAAGCTCAGGAACTTTTAATGGCACCGGGGTTTTGAGCAATTCAAAAGCAATGTATTAAAAAGAAGTTATTCTAAGTTCACCTTCATAAATAACAATACAATGATATAGTTAATATTCTTTCATTCCTGTAAAGGAATGAACTTTGAAGAAATTTATCAACATATCAGCATCCACAGTTTGGCAGATTAAGGAAACATTAGAGGCCTTCAAAACAGTGAAATCATCATTACTTGGTAATAGGGAAGTTAATATATGCCATATTAGAGTAACAAACCCATAGTCTCAGAGTCACGTATGGACAAAAAGTAATGAATCATCTAATTATTTCAATTTGTGTTGCTGAACTTAATAGGCTCTATCTCATTCATACAGCACAATCTGATAGATAGGGACTCACTATGAGTCAGTAAGAAAAAGCCAACATTTATTTACTAGTCACCCATGTGAATGAACATGTGAAAATGACAAACTGGGTGTTATAAAGTTGGTATTTCTTGGCTGAATGGTTCGCTGTCAGACTCAATTCTTGTAAGTGTCTGGAATTTCAGAGCACCCTTTATCTACCACTACAGCTCACCATAGTGAAAAAAATGTTTTTTATCAACACCTGCACCATTAAAGACTCAATCTAGCTTCTAGTTTGGCTACTCATTCATAAACATTAATCAAGCATAAGGTGGAAGACCAAAATCACAATACATTTTTAAAGTGTAACTGAAATTACATTTTCTTGAAAAGTTATATATTAACCTCACTCATCGAGATAATTTAAGCATTAATCTCACAGCCATTTAATTTCATAGGAGCAAAAGGCATGTTGCTAAAATTAACCCTGGATTGTAAACAATGCTATCATGGGCAAACTTGATGTTCACAGAACAGGTTTTGATTTTATATTTTTTTAATTTGCTCATCAAGTGATTAAATTTTATTATGCTTTCTAATGACATGTACTCAAGCACAGTGATCACTGGGAAGGTTACCAAATCCTATAAAAATCTGGTGCAGAACATGTAAACACTTCAACCCTAAAAGTTTTGCGGTCTTCAGAGAAAAAATAGGCTGCCTTGCATGATTCACATTGAGACTGCATAAATACCACTTTTAGGCAAATTCTTTAGTAGATCCTTCTAAACACACACACCACTGAAAATTTATGTGGCTTTAACACATGTAAGCACCAAATGACAGAACTAAATGTGCAGGAATCTAATAAAAAATAGTACTATGCAAGTTTGCAACTCAGTGAAGTGCTAAATAAAAAGTGGTTACCTGGCAGGTTAGCAGTGTATCTTTCTATGAGTCACATGAAAGCAGAACAGTCTATTGCACGCACTGCAGAGCATCTATAGTTTATTAGACAATGAACACTCACTCTCTTTTAATGCTGTGTTCCTTTCTGGTATCAAACTCACAGCCAAGATGGCCAGGTCAGATTCTGACTTCTTTACAAAACAGATACAGAGGAAGCACTGAAGAAAATTTACTCAATTTTTTTAGGTACTATAGTACACGAAAAACTAAGCACAATATTCTGTTTCTGAAGGATTTCCAAAAGGAAATACATAGGGGACAATAGTCTCATAACACACCACAACAAAAACTACATAGGATTCCCACCATATTTATTGTAAGTGCAGCTATTCTAAAATGTAACAAGAGAGTAAAGGAGGAAAGATACAGACATTTTAACTCCTCATTGTTTTATTTCAGTTTCTAGCATGTTCTGATAGTGAAGCTATGTTCAGTTGAACCAAAAAGCCTTCTCTCTACCTGAACAACTAACTGTATGCTCATGAGCAAGACAAAACAGATGTACCTTTGAGGTACTTTAACTTTCCAAACAGATGGTGTTGTTTGCTGATCTATATGATCAGAGCTTTTGCATGCTATTACAATAGTGTTTCCTTCTATTTGTGTGCCATGACATTTAAAAAAGCCAATGGAGGGGAAAGGATTTGGCTGGTTTTGTTTTTTCCCTCAGATAAGTAAAATCTTACTGCAGCCAACACTGACTATAAGTGCAAAGGATTTACAGCCTGTACCAGCAGGTAAATAAACGGTCTGCTCACTGGAGCAGAATTAATTATCCGTCTAGAGACAGAAAGCCAATATTTTACAAATGGGACTGTTTGGTACTGATTGCCAAAGGCATCTGCATGCAGTTTCTTAACTACTGTTACTCATGAATCTCTCCAGAAACAGTGTGTTATCTTGACTCTAAGTAGGTGTCTCTAGCTTGTTTGTGCATTAGCTATGATGAAAGCATTCTGGAAACTCGTGACAGCCAAAGATTAAGTCAATGTAATTCAATGAAAAAAGTAACAGAAAATGCTGAGGTTCTTCAAAATGGCTTGCCTTAGGTTTTTTTCAGTCAAACAAAACTCACCTACATAAGCTTCATCATCCATTGGCAGGGGAACTGACATGCAGAGGTAGGTATCGGACTATTAAAAGACCAAAGAACAGATATTACCTTTAAATTTGGAATATTTAGAATGAAAGAAATGGAAATAAAGGATCAAAATTCACTATGCTTTCTAAAGATGAATGAGGGACTACTGAGCAAACTAATACGTAAAAATTATATATTTATAAGCCTGAGCACTGAATTAATTTGCAGTGGTTTACAAACACTGCCCCCTCCCCACATGCTAAATATTTGGTGCTTCTTTTCCCTCCTCCTCCTGCTTGAAAACATGTACATGTTTCCTCTTTGAACCAGGCATATATTTTACAGTTTAAGCCCCTATTTTTAAAGAATTAAATTATTCCTATTGTAATTATTCCCAAGCAGCAATGTGAATGCTCATAATCTAGGTACAACCTTACTGGTATTACCAAAAATTCATCTCAGTTTGATGGAATACATGCAGATGGTTAGACTTCTTAATATTCAAAGAGATTGATTTTCAGTATCTGTTTTCCACACAAATTACTCGGGAAGCTAAAACATGAGGACCTTGGAAATGTAAATTAAATACAATTGCCTACAGTGATGCTATGGAAGAACTCAACTCAGCAGCAGTACTATTTCAGAAGTTCCCTTTTCATTTTCTAGCTTGGAGACATTTTTTGACTAAGCAACCAATGGCTTCAGAGCCCTCAGAAAAATTCTTACATTAGATAAACCTGCCAACTGTACATCTACTGCAGATTACACTGGTCATAAATTGTAAACAAAGACCTGGTTAGTTCTGTTACACATCTTTCTGTTAGCTTGCTATAATTCTCAGTAAAAAATGTGACTGTCAGGTGTGCATACCACCAAGGAATCTGAAATGACTGACTCCTTCATACATGTTTCCTAGCTCTTCAAATAATGCCTCCTCAGGTAAAAATCAATTAAGCAATTACAAATATGCACATAGATGAACTGAGAGTACTTCTCACTCTTTCTAAATTATAACTTTAATATTTTGCTGCAGACAAATAAAATCTAGTAGAAACAATATTTGTGCTTTACGCTCACTGGAATGACACTGCTTACTCTAAATGAGAAGTTCCAGAGGGCTGCTCCCCAAGAACAGAAAACCTCATTTTCCCTTCAGTATTTTTAAAAGTATTATCTGCAACAATGAATCACCATCTACTGCAGCACAACATCCCGCTCTTTACAAGCATCTGCCACCCTCTAAAAGAGACACAGGGTCTCTTAGTGATATATGTAACTCCTTGCAAAAAAAAAAAACCCTTTATTAATAATTGTTTATCTTGCTTAATGAAGCTATATGTGAAGATGACAGGAGAATCTCAGACTTTAGGTGAGCCTTAAAAATTCTAATGTTAAAAATATTAACTATTCTCTTCATTTTCACTCAGCTCAGCAGAAATTAAGCAACTTCTAACATGAGAGAATATACTATTATGACTTGTTTATAGTAGATTTTCTGGAGTATTTCAGGGGCTTAAAATACTGGGTCAAAAGCATTACCCTTGTGAAATACTTTCTGGTTGTCTTCTGCGCTGGCCAAAGTCGCAGCAGTGTTAATTTTAACTGAACTCATTTCACTAAGGCCTCATTTGAGATTTGGTGTAAACTGTAACTCCAAATAAATGTATGACTTACTAGCACAGCTGGAAATATTTCACTTTAATAAAACTCATATTCCCAGTTTTAATAAACTTCAGCATTTCAATTTATGAAACCAAAATTTCAGAAATACAATTAATCACATGCAAAGATTTTTCTCTCATTTGAGATTACTTTTTCTGTTTCTTATTTTTCTCTGGACATACCTATAATATGTCTATAAATGTTACCTTGTTGGTGGGGTTTTACTCATTTTATGTTAATTATACTGTAGGCAAGACTTTATTTTCCAAGGTTATATATAAAAAAAAGTAAGTAAAAAAAAGAAAAACTGCATTTTTCTCACCTGCTTAGGTGTCACACCAGGCATGCGAATGTCCAGTGCAAAATCTGACAGACCAAGTGACATAACTGGCTGATGACTTCCAAGGCATTCACTGGAAAAAGATCTGGTGGTATCTTTGTACCTTAAAATGAAGGAGGAAAGACTTTTTACAATATTGAATTTTGTTGTGTCTTTCTAAAAAGCAGGCAGGGTCTTGAGAACTAGTAGGGAAGTCTGACAATGCTGAGGAGCTCCAGGAGTGATCTGGAAATTTCACTCCTTCACAAGCTTAAGTTACCAAGCATTTACTGAGACAGTTCCCCTGAGCAATCACACAGACTAGTTCGGAAAACATTAGCTAAAATGTAGCCTGTCATCTCATCTAAGAAGTTGTCTGTGGTACCTGGATGTACAGATAGAGAATTAATTCACTAGAAAATTTCAAGTACTGCTAATTATTCACAAGTGTGGGTTTTGGTTTTTTTTTACGACTATGTGCCTGATGTGTAATGCAATACAGATTAAATTACATGTAAAGGGGAAATTTTTAATTCCAACACCACAACATATATAGCAACTTCTATTACAACCAGTGAAGTAAAACAGTAAGTTTTACAACTTTACGTGAATATCAAAGTCTGTACTGAATGCAATGTATAAATAAATTGTAAAAAAAATAGGTCACAGTACGGAACTAAATGGTAAGACATCTGAAACCACGATGCAACATTGATATGAATTTGAAATATGTATATTCATGTACATATATATATATAAGGATACAGAAGTGACATGATAACTACAATGTCCAATATGCCTCAAAAAGAGTAGAACACTTTTCTGGAGTGCTAAGAGACTACAGCTTCTCTTGTCCAAACTATATTCAAGTTTACCTATGCAATTCTGCATACAAATTCCCCACCACCCCAGCTTCCCAGGATTGCCCATTTTTAACCTAGATGATGCTTTCTCATTAAAATATCATTTTATACTGCAAGCTAACTTAAGCAGCTGAAATATATTTACACCTGGTATAGTCTAAAATATACCTGCGGTGTTACTTAAAAATTTTCATAATTGTTCTTTTATCATTCTAAATTCATATTTTATAAAGCAACCTATGAATAAAACAAGACTTTCTGCCTTCAATATGACAACAGTGCCATTTCAAAAACTGCAGAAAATAAACTCAGAGCAACTGAGCAAAAACAAATAACGACCATACATGTTTTTATCTAGGACATGCTTTTTCATATATCTATAATATGGTAAGTGACTGCATGCATTCAACACATAAGGTCTTCCTGTATAACCCACCTCTTGAAGACAGAAAGTGAGCTTCTGAAACCCAAACAGATATTTTGAAAAACAAAAAACAGTACTAGCAGGTTGTTAAAGAGGCCAGCCATGACCACCCTGCTGCTTTTGGCCTGATTAAGAGAGCAGAAAAAGGGCAGCACAGTTCTGTCGGCTGTGATCCTGACAATTAGGCTGCAGCAGCAGTATCAATTCACTCCTTCGTTATTATGTGCTCTGCAGGCATCCTCCAGCTTCTGACAGACCATCTGTCTCGGAAGGTGATACACAGTAAATCAGGAAGGTGGATGATGCTATGTTGTCTCTATTATTAGCTGTGAAATTCTGTTGAAGAATCTTCCCTTGCAGATAGATGACACCGTACTTCTGTCCACTTAGGCAGCTGAAACGAAGTAGCACTCCTACTGCTTTCTCCCCAGGTTGTGCAATTAAATCTGCATGTTACTTATCAATCCACAGTGCTGCAACTGGCATCACAGAGACTGTGGGGGTTGGAATTCCATCCTCACAAGAAATCAGCATCAATCATCCTTCAGAACCTGTAAAAATAGAAGTAGATAAAGGATGAGTAATGCATTATAGCATTAGTTCTCACCAAATCCCTGCTGAGGCATTTTAAATTCATTAAAGGAAGCTGTTTCACAAGCTTTATTTAGTCCAACCTAGCAAAGACTGCACCAAGTCTGTTGATTCCTCCTCATCCATATAGGGTCAGAAAATGACACGTTTCATACTGATATACAAATGCACTCTCAACCACATTTTACATGATCAGAAAAAATATAAACCCCTTACCCCCCTCAACATGGTAAAAAGCAAAGAGTGCAGTATTTCACACATATGAACACTAGCATAATGTATTCTACAAGCAGCAAAAAAAGACCGAGAGCTGACATGGCAAGAATCAAGGTTTCTAAATTTTATCAACTATCACTAAACGTTTCTGCACATACTGTGGGCTGGGAGAATATTTTACTGTTAATGAAACCTGCAGTATACTATTATGTCATCTGTTTCTTATGTACTTCAGTAACTTTTCATATCCATTTTGGAAAAATCAATTCTACAAATTATTTTTGGAAATACTGCAAGAACTACTTAGATCAGACTGCTTCATATTCTTTCATAAATTAAGGTTATATCAGCATAACTATTACTCTCCTCATCACTTAAGCTTCAACTGTTCTTACTTACACATTTCAGTTTACACAGTATTTTAATTTTAAAATTTTGAGTGTTTTTGTAAGTATGCTGGAAAATCACACTGTGCTACTGAAGACAGTAATGCATTTTTATTGAGCTTTCCAATTCTGGCAGAAGTAAAGGTTCAAGTCATAATAAAAATCAAAGTCATTAAAATGCATTATGCAGTAATTCTTTTAAGATAAATATTAATAGGAAAAAACCACCCAAGCCCAACTATATCCCAGCTCCTGGAAGACATAGTCAAAATACTGCTACAATGACAAAAGAGAAAAGAAGGCTTCTGACAGGAAACACAATTGAAATTCATGTGTTTTGAAAATTCCTTCTATTTTAGGGCATGCATGCAGAAAAACTTATGAAAAAAAAGGGCTTCTGCATAAACTAAGAAGCCATACTGCCTGATGCTTAGCACCTACACTAGATCAGCACCGAGCTATTTGTTAGTTTTTAAAACCTGATTACATTAATCGTCATTAAGCTTGCATATTTTATTAACTAAAGGTATAAGAAAAAGATTCAGTCATAAACAACTAAAAATAGACTTCATCTTACTTTCATCTTGCCAAAACCATGCCAGAGCTGTCCAGAATCATTCGTGAAAGCTATGATACCAGCGTAATGCTTTTTTTTTTTTAATGTAATTTCCATGTTGTCAGTTCTGTAGCCTACATCATCTTCACCAGTGAACTATGGAAAGCTACAACATGTATAATGGACTGCAACATGATGAAAACAAAAATATTTAAAAAAATATAAAAAAGTGTGATATGCTTCACAAAAAGTTAAGGCATCTATGAAAACAGAAGGCTTCATTAATCTTAGTCATTTAGGTCTAATTACACAACAGTTAACTGTTCAGCATCTTTGTAATTCACCTGGTTGGAAGTTCTAGTACTGTTAAAATTTGTATTACGTAAGAACTTAGGCTATACTCTAAATACACTTGACAAACAAGAACACTGAAGAACACATGCAGGAATAATAGACTGGATCTTAATATACACAGAATTGCAATGTTCTGACTTCTTTTTTTTTGAATCTGCAAAGGTATTTGCCACGGATCAGAAATTAAACCAAGCACTCATTCTTGCAAGCTTCAGGAAGTCTGAGATTGGTAATGTCAGACAAACATCTACCTGGTACATGAATTAATAAAAGAAAGAGACAGAGAAATCTGGTTATTTGAAATATGAAGGTATCTTTACAGCAGCATTCAATTATCACTGCAGTAATAGCAGAAATAAGCAGGACATGTTTTATTACCAAAACATGTGTCTTAATGCTATAGAGAAATATCTGATAATTCATGGCTTTTAGAATGCTGGCCACAAGAAAAAAAAAAAAAAGAGAGAAAACAAATACTCTGGAATTCTCTAAAAGAGCAAAAAAATTAAATATGTAGTGAGATCAATACATGTACAGATAACATCTGTACATTCTATTTAAAAAATGGATGAATTTCATCCACAAGCTTGTTTTTTAATTACAGTTTCATTGGCTGTATGGATATGAATAGATAAAAGTGCAGTGCAATTGATATTTAGTATTAGACCCCTGGACAACCAGATTTTACATTGAAAGGAAATGAGAAAAAAGGAAAAAACAAACCAAGCAGCAATATCATGAAGAGTATTCAATGTCATTTTAGATATGATGCAACACATGAGAATACTAGACAACAAGGGAATGAGGATGAGAGATTCAATAATAAGATTACACAGTTACTTAAGTTAATTATATAAGACATAATTACTGATATAGAGTGAATGGTAAGGGAAATGAAAATCAGACTGGGCAAAGTAAGCATGTTATTTTATCCCACACAGACGTACCAGATAACTATATAAAACAGTGAAGTAAAGAAAAACAAGAACTAGCATGAAGATGTCTCACTGAATAGGCCGAGGAAAAAAAAAAAAGAAAAAAGTGGCCAAGAAAATTGGAATTCAAAATACAATTTAAACCAGTACACAGATACAGCACCGATATTCCAACATGATGTTATACAAAACTGATCAATTTCCACAAATCAACTACAGAAAAAGAAAGCTGTGTTAACCACAAGTTCATACAGCACATTACAATAACTTGTTTCCAGTTTAGTCACCTAACATTTTATACGTGGTACCTAGAGAACAAGCAAGATGCAGAAACCTCACCTTCAACCACCACCTTCCTTCAAAAAAAAAAAAAAAAAGATGGTCAAACCTTATGTGAATTGATATGAAAGTAAGGTAATTTCTCGTAGCTGAATCACTTTTCTGGTTTCTTATGCACTAAAATTATGGAATTGAGGAAGGATTATTTGAGTTCTGTCTCCAGCTAGACTACAGAGTGAATGCTAGAGCATTTAATCTACAAACAAACTTGAAGCTTAAGCAACAACTGGGTATGCAAACAATAGTCAGTTCCACAAATGAACTGTAGGTAGGCCTACTAGTTGAAGCACTTAGCTTCTAATAGCACAGGAAAATCAATACTTTGTGGGATCAGCTTAAAGATTCATTAATGCTCTAAGTACAGCCACTTATGACACGTTAGTCAAACATGCAAAAAGCATTTGGGCAAGAAGCTGTCATATTAGACAACCTTCTGAACCACAGCATCAAGAAAAAAGCAACTCACAAACCAGTTGAGAATCTAGGAGCTGCTAGTGAAATTATCAGAAACACAAGATGTGTAATTCTGACGACACCAAGCTGGTAGGAGCAACTGATACACAAGAGAGTTGTACCACCATCCAGAGGGACCTCAGCAGGAGGGATAAATGGACTGACAGGAGCCTCAGGCTCTTCAACAAGGGGAAGTGCAAAGACCTGCATCAGGGGAAGAACAAACCCAGGCACCAGAACATGCTGGGAGCAGCCCAGCTGGAAAGCAGTTGGCAGAAATGGATCTGGGGGTCCTGGTGGACACCAGGCTGAAGATGAGACAGTGATGCGCCCTTGCTGCAAAATACCCTAAGAGTGTCCTCAGCCAAACTACTGCCAGCAGGTCAGGGGAGGTGATTCTTTCCCTCTCCTCAGCACTGGTGAGGCCACACCTGAAGCGCTGCATCCAGGGCTGTGCTCCCCAGTATGAGAGACATGGATGTACTGGAGAGTCCAAGGAAGGGCCATCAAGATGATGAGGAGACTTGAAGCATCTCTCGTAAGAGGAAAGGGTGAGGCAGCTGGAAATGTTCAGCCTGGAAATCTCATTAATGTATATAACACCTGACAGGAGGATGCAAAGAGGATGAAGCCAGGTGACAGGTTTTTTAATAACATTATCAATGACCCGGAAAAGGCAATCTAGTGCACCCTCAGTAAATCTGTAGATGACTTTAAGTCGGGCAGAGTGCTGATCTGCTGGAGGGTAGGAAGGCTCTGCACAGACACCTGAAAAAGCTGGATTGAAGGTCCAAGGCCAACTGTAATAAGTTCAACAATGTAAAGTGACACAACAACCCCATGCAATGCTCCAGGCTTGAGGAAGAGCAACTGGAAAGCTGCTCAGTAAAGAAGAACCTAGGGGTGTTGACTGACAGCCACTGAACATGAGCCGGCTTTTGTCCAGGAAGGCAAAATGGCCAACAGCATCCTGGCCTGTATCAGCACTAGTGCGGCCAGCAGGGCCAGGGCAGTGACCATCACCCTATACTGGGCACTGGTAAGGACTCACCTCGAATCCTGTGTTCAGTTCTGTGCCCCTCACTACAGGAGAGGCATTGAGGTGCTGCAGTGGGTCCAGAGAAGGGCCCAGAGCATAAGTCTGATAAAGAACAGCTGATGAAACTGGAGGTGTTTAGTTTGGAGAAGAGAAGGCTCTTCCCTGGAGGAAAAAACCTATCTACAACTACCTAAAACAAGTTTCTAGCAAGGTGGGTGTCAGTCTCTTCTCCCAAGTAATGAATGAGACAAATAGCCTCAAGCCAGCAGAGGCTTAAACTTGATATAAGGAAAAACTCCTTCACAGAAAGGACTCTCAAGCGTTTGCCAAGGGAGTGACTGAGCCACCATCATTGGAGGTATTTAAAAGATGTGTAGATGCAGTGGTTAGGGACATGGTATACCAATGGACTTCTTAGTATGAAGTCAGTGGTAAGACTCAACGATTTTAAGGGTCTTTTCTAACCTAAAAGAATCCTATGATTGTGTTCTATGACAAGACCAGAGTCAGTGGGCACAAGCCTGAATCACAGGCAGTTCCATCTTGGCACCAAGAAACACGTTTTCATTATAAGGGAGACTGAGCATCAGCACAGGCAGCCCAGAGACCTGCCCCCATCCTTATGAGATACTGAAAGACCAGCTGGACATGGTCATGGGCAGCAGGGTACCAGATGACTTTCAGAGGTTCCTTCCAGCCTCAACCATCCTGTGACAATAAATTCTTTCAACCTTTAAAAATAGTATGGTAAGGCCAGTCAGTATCAGGTAAAAGCAGCGAAACAATTTAAGGGAAATAGATAGCAAGTGAAATGGATAAGAGGTTATAACCATGCAAATTTTAACACTGTCTACAATATGGAGAAGATAAAAGACACCACAGATATATGATACCAAGGATTTTCCCTTTAGATTGTGATGGCAGATGAAAAAAACTTTCCTGTTTCCAAACTGAGGTCTCTTGATGACTTTTACAACTGCACTGCCCATACAGGGGCTATCAACGGGTACAGAAATGGCAGGAAAGCCAAGAGAACTCTCCTCAGGTAAGCTGCTTTTACAGCCTAAAATGCCCTGAACACCAGTTAAACCATGATTACAGAAAAACAGGGCCTACATAACTTTTAATGTAATGTGTAGTCAAACAAATGTAGCTCTGAATTTAGAGCTCTGGTTTTTGTTTTTAAATAAGTATCAAAACATGTCCTGATTTCTGTGTGATGTTGTTACCAAACTTTTGAATTAAATAATAGACTTATCATCTTAGAAAAGTCTCTGTTGCGTTGTTTAAGGAGAACTGTTTTACTTTCCTTGAAGCATTTTTTCCTAGTTTTATAGGAAAACATTTAAAGCACGATTATAAATAATTCAAAAATTAATGAGTTTCTTTTAGAGTAGAAGCAGCTGCTTCAAACTAGACTTCATTGGACTGCTGTACCTCCAAAAGCATAAAAGATAAACTTTCAGCATATACCAAACTCACTGTAACTGTAGGCTGACTTTTATTTCCCTCCTTTTCAGCCTGCATTGGTTCAGGAAGCTGATGCCCTCCCCTCTGTGTTAATACACCAGCACTGTATTAATTTTCCATTAGATCAACTGGTCAATGTGCCAGAATAGCTGCTATACTCCTACTAGAAAAGAAATCATGTGAGCATGCAGCAGGGGTGTAAAGGAACCCCTATTTGGCAGCAATTCACAGTGAATTTGCTATAATATAAAAGATACTTCTTAAAAATGAGAATTGCAAGCTGGCAAATACAACCTGCCTCTTGGTTTAATTTAGATTTAACAAATGTGTATCTTCTGCTGCCAAAACATTTTTTCAATATGGATATTAAAGGAGAAAGAGGAGAAATATGATTGCTCTTATTCTTGTTTTTTTTTATGAACAACCTTCTGTAAAAATTTATCTGCTGAGGCATGAGTATGGTGCATATTTTTAAAGGAAGTTATTTCACAATGATGAGAAAAACACTGTCCACTCCATCAGAAGCAGCACAGTATTTATACATTGACAAAATTCTTGTATGCATTACAGCAGTGAAATTGGATGCTTTCTAAATGGATTTTTTACTCTTCACATACTTTCAATTATATTGAAATTGGACAACATGCATCCTTTCCTTCTATGATTAGAAAATTAACAATTAATTCTTAAGCAGTGCTTAAAAGGAACCTTTATAAGTGCAACAGAATTTATGAAAACAAAGTTGAATACTTGACTATTTAAACTTATGTTCAGGGATTTTGCTGACCTGTTAAATATGTGCTCTTTGTTACATGAAGATTCTCCTTGGGTTTCCTGCTGGGAAAGTATGTTCTACTTATTATCTGAAGACAGGCTATCTGTATTGCGGAAAATCAATAAAACAAAATCCTTCAAAATCATTGTCCAATTCCGTAGGTATGGAGAGTTTTACCCTCTTAGACAGCTTTATTTTGAAATTACTCGAAGTTTTACACAGTGAAAAAATTCAGGATGAAGGACTACCATTTACACTCTGCCTTTGTCTTTGGAGATCAAAGATCAACAGGTTCACAACACAACTTCCACATTCCTAACTGTTAGAAAGAATAAGAATTTCAAAGATACCATAAGCCCTGTCACCCCAAACCAAAAGCAAAGCCTATTCACTGAACAATAAAGGAAAGCACTTGAATCGTACTTAGTAGGCCATTCATAACGCAATAGCTGTCATGGAAATCAGAAACAAAAGGAGGTAAGAAAGCAGGCTATAAAATGTGTTTATGCAAAGAAAGGACAAGTACATTATTTCCAGGGGGATCAGGCAAAAAATAATTTATCCTCATCTAACTTATAAAGAGAAATTAAAACCAGCCTCAGAATTATTTTGAGAGCATCAGGAAATGCATGAGGAAAAACAGAAGAACCAAGAGAAGCAAGAAAAGCACAGGTCACAGCATCAGAATCACTGTCACCCTGGGCTACACGCTCTGCCCACAGCTTGCTGCTCTCAGCACCTCCAAGTTGGATTGCTGAGGTGAGTAGCTCGAGACCGGATGCCTTCAACACCTGCGTGGGGGAAGCTCAGCGCCCCGAAGCCTCACCTCGGAGCAGCGAGAGCCACCCAGGTAGCCTCAAGCCCTCGACAGGACTTACCCAGGAGCCGGCAAGCTCAGCTGGCGCGAGCAGGGACTCACAGGGGGCGGAGCAGGAGGAGCGGCACCAGCCCTGATTGGGTAAAACCCTGCCCGAGGGAGCACGGAAAGTCAGAGAGGGTGTGGCGCAGCGGTTTGTACAGGCCGGCGGGAGGGATGGGGAGCACTTGCCTTATGACCAGAGCCGGGTCTGGGAAGCTCTGCTCCGGTTGCTCCAGTGGTGGCCAGCGTAGGCACCCAGACAGAGCCGGTAAGAGGGGGAGGCTGCAGGGCAGAGCTCGGAGTGGAGAGAGTGCTTGCACTGGTCTTGTGAGGGAAAGGTGCAGAATGGGCAGGGCTGCGCTCGCTGCCCCCTGATGGAGGTCCTCCTCCAGCAGGTGGCTGAGGCTACGGGATTGCTGTCAGTAAGCTGCAAGATATCAGGGAAGCTGAGGGGAAGCAGGACTGCTTGCTCCAGGCCCAAACAGCACAGGGGCCTTAAGTATCCCCTGTATCTCATGGAGGGAAGAAGGAGGGCATTAACCCGGGGAGATGGGAAACAGTACCAAAAAAAAAACCAAAAAAAAAAAAAAGGAGGAAGAAGACAATTAACAGCAAGGGGCTTCCCCCTAAACCTGTTGTCCCCACCCAGAACTGCTTTGCAGATCTGCAAGGGCCTAACACGAAAAGATACACCTCACAACGTGAACCTGATGCACTGGTAAAGAAGATCACTACTGGCACTGCCAGGAAAAAGCAGTGGGTCATGGTGGTAAGGGACTCTACTTTGAAAGGCACAGAGGCACTGTCTGTCGGCCTGACCCAGTCACAAGGGAGGTGTGTTTGCCTACTACGGGCTCAGATCAGAGATGTCGCAGAGAGGCTGCCTGCACTAGTAAATCCCACGGACTATTACCCACTTCTAGTGATGCATGTGGGAGGTAGTGATATAGACAGTAGTAGCCTGGAGAATATAAAGAAGGACTACAGAGCCCTGGGAGAGGTGGTTAGGAGCTCTGGAGCTCAGATTGTCTTCTCACCAGTTCTCCAGGATAAAGGGTGAGGACCTTAAAAAGGCCAGGAGGATTGGCCAAGTTAATAAATGGTTAGAACCATAGTAGAACATAGTGCCACAGTTAGGGGTTTGGGTATTACAATATGGGACTCAATTTGGGAGGCCATGACTACTGGAGGCTGGTGGAGTGGTCTTGACAAAGAAGGGGAAGAGTAGTTTTGGTAGGAAGCTGCCAGACTGGTAAGAAAGCTTTAAACCACATGGGGGGGGGGGGGGGGGGGGGGGGGGGGGGGGGGGGAGGGGGGGGGGAATGAGCAACATTCCGTCCCGGAACTTCCAGGTCAGTTTCCAGCACCTGTAACAAACAATCAAGAGTGATGCAAAGATATTCAGAACTGCTCCAGTCAATGAGCTGGCTTTCATCTGGGACCTCAGCTCAGATGCATCTGTACAAAAAACCCGTAGCATGGGGAACTAAACAAGAGGAATTAGAGATGTGGGTACTCCTACTGGGATATGATACCATTGTCATCACAGAAACATGGTGGGATGGCTCCCAAGATTGGAAGAGTGCTGGAATGGGAGGGTTATAGGCTCTTTAGGAAAAGACAAGCCAAGCAGGACAGGAGGGGAGTTGCTATTTAGTTAGTGATAGATGGAGGTATGGAAACTCTCTCTGGGGACAGGAGAGCAGTCAACAGAGAGTTTGTAGATCAGGATAAAGGGGAGAACAGCAATGGGGATACATTACTGTGGGGATCTGTTACAGGCGCTTGATCAAGAGGAACCTGGATGAATACACTCTACAGACAGATAGGAAGAGCCTCAGCTCGCAGGCCCTTGCCCTCATGGGGGACTTCAACCAACCCTGATATCTTTGGACCGACGGTTACAGGCCCAGCACAAGCAATCCAGGAGGTTCCTTGATTGTGTGGGAAGACAACTTCCTTCTGCAAGAATAGAGGAACTGACAAGGAGAGGTGCTGTGTTGACCTTGGCTCACCAACATGAAAGGGATCATTGGAAATGTGGACACTCCAGGGCAGCCTTGGTGCAGCGATCATGACATGGTCGAGTTTGAGATCCTCGGACAGTGGAAAAGAGCGTTGCAGTCAACGGTCCACTGCCCTGGACTTCAAGAGAGAGACTCAGGGCCTCCTCATGGAAACCTGCTTAGCAAGGCTCCATGGGATAAAGCCCTAGAGGGGCAGCTGGGCCCAAAAGACTGTTGATTGATATTCAAGGATCACCTGCTACAGGCTCAGGAGTGTTGCTTCCTGGACTAGAAAGGAAGTGCCAGCAGGAGTGCCAGGAGACCTCCTTGGGCGGATAAGGAGCTGCTGAGGGAACTTAGAAGGAAAAAATGTGGAGCAAGGACAGTGGCAGGGATAAATACAGGGATGTTATCCGGTAAGCTAGGGACCACGTTAGGAAAGCTAAGGCCCACTCAGAATTAAATTAGCTAGGGATGTGAAAGATAACAGGAAGAGATTCTATAGTTATGTAGGCGAATAAAAGACAGACTAGGGACATATAGGCCCCCTCCAGAAAGCTATCAGGAGAGCTTGCTACCTCGATTTGGAGAAGGCTGTGGCTCTAATGACTCTTTGCCTTGGTCTTCACTGGCAAAGGCTCTGACTGCACCACCCAACTCTTCAGGCAGATTGCAGGGACTGTGAGAATGAACCTGAGGCCCACTGTAGGAGAGGATCTGGTTCAAGAGCATCTTAAGAACCTGAATGTACACAAGTCTGTGGGACCTGATGAAATCCATACGCGGGGTCTGAAGGGAGCTGGAAATGAAGTTGCAAAGCTACCGGCCATCATATTTGAAAAAATCATGGCAGTCAGGTTGAAGTTCCTGATGATTGGAAAAAGGAAATGTAACCCCCATTTTTCAAGAAGGGGACAATGGGACGACCCAGGGAATTACAGACCAGAGTCAGTCTCATCTGTGTGCCTGGCAAAATATGGAGCACAGTCTCCTGAAAGGCATGCTAGGGCACATGAGAAATAACAAGGTGCTTGGTGACAGCCAGCATGGCTTCACTAAGGGGAAAATCCTAACCAATTTGGTGGCCTTCTATGATGGGGCTACAGAAATGATGGATAGGACAGAGCAGTTGATGTAATCTACCTGGACTTGGCAAAGCGTTGAACACTGTCCCACACAACATCTTGTCACTCAATTGGAGAAAAAAAAAATTTGGTAGGTGGACCCACTCGTGGATGAAGAACGGGCTGGATGGCCGCAAGCAAAGAGTTGTGGGTCAATGGGCCTCAATGCCAGCTTGCAGACCAGTAACAAGGGTGTCCTCCAGGGATGGGTTGGGGACAGCTTCGTTCAACATCTTTGTCGCTGACATGGACAGTGGGATTGAGTGTGCCCTCAGCAAGTTTGCCGATGACACCAAGCTGTGTGGTCAGTTGATACGCTGGAGGGAAAGGAATGCCATCCAGAGGGACTTGATACGCTTGTGAGGTGGGCTGATGCCAGCCTTATGAAATTTAACCAAGCCAAACTTCAAGGGTCTACACTGGGTTGGAGCAATCCAGGCACAGCTACAGGATGGGCAGGAGAAGAGATTCAGAGCAGCCCTGAGGAGAAGGACTTTGGGATGTTAGTGATGAGAAAAAAATGAACATGAGCAAGCTTCAGTGTGCACTCACAGCCCAGAAAGAAAGCCAGCCATATCCTGGGCTGCATCAATAGCAGCCTGACCAGCAGGTTGAAGGACGTGATCCTGCCTCTCTACTCTGCTCTTTGTGAGGACCTCACTTGGAGTTACTGTGTGCAGTTCTGGTGTCCTCAACATAAAAAGGACATGGAACTGTTTGGAACAAGTCCAGAGGAGGGCCACGAGGATGATCAGGGGACTGTAGCAACTCCCGTATGAAGACAAAAGTTGGGGCTGTTCAGCCTGTAGAAGAGAAGCTGCGTGGAGACCTCATAGCAGCCTTCCAGTATCTGAAGGGGCTTATAAGGATGCTGGGCAGGGACTGCTCATTAGGGACTGTAGTGACAGGACAGGGGGGTAATGGATTAAAACTTAAATAGGGTATGTTTAGATTGGATATAAGGAAGAAATTCTTTACTGTTAGGGTGGTGAGGCACTGGAATGGGTTTGCCAGGGTAGTTGTGAATGCTCCACCCTGGCTCTGTTCAAGGCCCTGTTGGACAGAGCCTTGGGTGACAGGGTTTAGTGTGAGGTGTCCCTGGCCATGGCAGAGGGATTGGAACTATATGATCTTAAGGTCCTTTCCAACCCTAACTATTCTATTATTCTATGACTCAAAGGACCAAACTTCAAAGCCTAAGTAGACCTGACTTTGTCAGATCAACCTCTAGAATAGATATTTTACTGAACAGTGAGAACTTTGTGAAAGCAGAAGAAAAATATGCAAGAAAACAGATGCAAAAAAGTTTAACTGCTACTTCACAGTGTGATCTTATGAGCAACCTTTGTTTAAGACTTGCTCATCTGCCAAAAAGTAGAGCTGTGCTAGAACTATCTTCCCAGTTGCCTTTTCCCCTCTTTTCCCCAAACAAATATGACAAATAGCACTCCTCAAAACAATGCACACTGATGTGTGAGGCAAAAAAAAAAAATACCTGAAAAGGCAGGAAATTAATACTATATAAATGCTGGTGAATTTCAGACCAAAATAAAAGTAATTTTCTTGGAAATTCTGGAAACTTAAATTAATTTCTGAATTCTAAGCTAAGATTTTCAAAGTGTGACACATGACTCAAGATTTCTATTCATTTTTGCCATCACTGTGCTGTAAACTATTAGGTTTAAGCTTGTTTAAGAACGATGAATTGTACTGCTTTTGATAGCACAGAAATGCAGCAAACCACCACACAAATTCATTTCCTGCTCAAATTAATATAAATGTGCTTGCATTACTAAGATGTTTAGAAGATTTGAAGCAGAAATTCAGTTTTATAACCTGGTTTTTCATCCTTACACATCAGTCTTTAATAATTGTGAAATAAACTCGTGGAACTTCTCGAAACACTCCTTATTAAAGAAGTAAAATTAAAAACTTCCTTTTTTCTTGTAAGAATCATAGGAATTTTTCATAAGTCTGAAGACCAGAGAGAGATTCTGTTAGTTCTCTCATTCTGCATTTAATAGCTCTTGAAAAAGCGTTTTATTCACATTGAATCACCTCACAATCCTTTTGCTTTTGACCAGGTATCAAAACAGGTAAAATTCTGTCATCAAGGAAGATCAATATTTTTCACTTAAAGAAATGAATATCATAACTGCTAATTTAATATTCTGAAAAATATGAACAAGTTGGATGGTACTAATTACTTGCTTAAAAGGGAAAATACATGAGAAAACCTCCCCTTTCATTTTAATACCCAGATGACTATCACACAGTGTAATAAGGCTCAAGTTTCACTGAAGTGCCCTTTGTTTTCCCTTTGTTATGCAAAAATAGAAAATACTGAAGGGAGAATGTTTTATAGAGTTAAGATCAGCTTTCCAAGGACAAAAAAAAAATCACTTAAAATATTACACATTACATATGAATTATGAATTAAATTCATTGCATGTTCCTTCACTAAGGAGGGCTTTTGATCATGTTCCCTAAATTCACTGTATACAAAGTATACATTCAAACAAGAGTAAAGCACCATTTTTTTCAGTTAAAATGTGTAGAACATCGTTAATATGTTGTATTGTGTTTATGTAGATAGGCTTTGGTAGCAAAGGGGCTGTGGAGGTGGCTTCTGTGAGAAAACACCATAAGCTGCTCCCATATCTGACAGAGCCAATTCCAGCCAGCTTGAAGATGGACCCACTGCTGCCAAAGCTGATCCCATCTTGCAATGCTGGTGGTGCTTTTGTAAGTACCTGTTTACAGTGGGTAAAAAACACTGCATTAGCAGCTGAGAGCCTGGAGTCAGAATTAGACAAACCATCCTGCAGACACCAAGGTCTATGAGCTGGTTCTCCCAGGCACTGAGGCAGAGATTCCCATGCACCCCTGTGGTGCAGCCCATGGTGAGGCAGGCTGTGTCCCTACAGCCCATGGAGGTCCACGGTGGAGAAGGTAGCCACCTGCAAGCCCAGGGACAACCCCAGGCTGGAGCACGGAGATGCACCCTGAAGTAAGGCACAGTTACTGAAGAGCCCAAACTGGAACTCTAGCATTCATGGCTATTATTCTGTTTTAAACTGTGTCATGGTTTGAGCATGTTTTGAGGGTGTTTTTGTTCAAGGTTTTTTCCAGCCAGGTGGAGGAGGGGAGTCCGGGAGGAAGGAGAGACAGGACACCTGACCCAGGCTAGGCAATGAGGTATTCCATACCATAGCACGTGATGCCCAGGATGGATACTGGGAAAGAGAGAGGCTGGAGAGAGAGCTCTGGAGGAAAATGGAGGAGGGAGTACATGGTGCTCGGCCAGGCAGGGTGGAGTGAGTTATGGGTCGGTGGCTAGTGGAGTGTTGTATTCTTTTCACTTGTTGTTTGCTGTATCATTATATTTGTAGTAGTAAATGGCAGTAGGGGTTTTGTGTTATGCCTTAGCAATTAAACCGTTCTTATCTCAATCCGTGGGGGCTACATTCTTTGGATTTTTCCTTCCTAACTCTCCGGGAGTTGGGGGACTTGGTTTAAACCACGACATTAATGGCACCCAACGTGGGGCCCAAGGGTTTGAGATAAGAACAGATCTGAGCGGATTTATGGTCTCTTGTCACAATGCTGATTTATTGGCTCTTAGAGGTTTTTTCTCTGGATCTCGCTGTTTTGGGATTTTTGCCGGGTACTTTGTGTATGGATTGGATGTGTTTGTGTTTGTCGATCATGGGCTTGGGCTAAAGCTTTTGTTTCACTGTACTTTGTGTCGGAGGCTTGTAATATGGTGGGGCTCCGGCAGCAGGGGGGGATGGACCTTGGCCGTGGACTTCGACTTGTACCAGGCCGTCCCGCTGCTCTTCGCCGTCCTTGTCCTTATCCTCGTCGTCATCTGCGTGGAGCTGCGTGAAGCCAGGAAGGAGCGGCCCCGGGAGCTGCCGGCAGCTGAGGCTGCCAGGGAGAGCGGCACAGGGAGCCAAACGGCTGTGGCAGACCAGCGGGAACAGGCGGGGGAGGAGCGGAGCGGGGGTGGTAGCTGAGCTGCAGGATCAGGCAGCGAGGGGGGTGAGTCCCGCGGCCGTTCCCAACCCTCCAAAGGCCGAGAGTGTCCCCCGGAAGTCGCCTGCCAAGCCCCAGCAGTATGCAGGAGGACTACGCAGCACTTCCCAGCAAGGCAGTGGAGGAACCGAGTCCTGCCGCCATTCCGAACCCCGCAGCGTCCGAGAATATTCCCTGGAAGTCACCCGCCGAGCCCCAGCAGGATACAGGAGACCCACGCAGCACTTCCCAGCAAGGCAGAGAAGGAAGATCCGGACTCAGGAGAAGAGAAGCTGGTGGTGGGAGAACTGGCAAGCAGGGCAGCTACATCAGCCCCAGTGACAAGTGCAGCAGCAGCACCTGAGAGTTCTGACGGTTATGAATGGCTTTTGGGTGCCCTTGGGACCTGCCTGCTGATTGTGATAGGGATCAGCATGGTGGCATACACACAGAGTGTGTTCTATCCACAATCATTTTGTCTGATCCCAAAAGTTAAGCAGAGTCAGGTTTGGGTCTTGTCTAGGGTTAGACAAGGATATAGGAGCACCAGGAGACTGTCCCCAAGGCTGGACAGTCATGAGTGGCAGGCATGTGGGACAGTATGGCCAGGTATCTGATCCATTGGGCCCCCTCCAGTGCTTTGGAAGCATTGGAGGTGGAAGGCAGCTGTATGGAGTCCCCAGCAGCAAGCTGTAGAACTGCTGAAGGGGACGGTGAATGATTTTGAGCCTGGTGGGGCCCAGATACTTCAGGCTATCAGTACAGAGATGCAACATAGAGATGTCTCATGATCGAGGGGTGGACTTAAGAGTGATGGTGTATTCGAAAAGTAGGATCTGGGCATGACGTGAATGGTATGGAATAAGGGGTGGATAATGTCATGGTTTGAGCATGTTTTGAGGGTGTTTTTTGTTCAAGGTTTTTTCCAGCCAGGTGGAGGAGGGAGTCCGGGAGGAAGGAGAGACAGGACACCTGACCCAGGCTAGGCAATGAGGTATTCCATACCATAGCACGTGATGCCCAGGATGAATACTGGGAAAGAGAGAGGCTGGAGAGAGAGCTCTGGAGGAAAAATGGAGGAGGGAGCACATGGTGCTCGGCCAGGCACGGTGGAGTTGAGTTATGGGTCGGTGGCTAGTGGGGTGTTGTATTCTTTTCACTTGCTGTTTGCTGTATCATTATTATTTGTAGTAGTAAATGGCAGTAGGGGTTTTGTGTTATGCCTTAGCAATTAAACCGTTCTTATCTCAATCCGTGGGGGCTACATTCTTTGGATTTTCCTTCCTAACTCTCCGGGAGTTGGGGGACTTGGTTTAAACCACGACAAACTGGTTCACTCTAAGCAAAATACGTTATTTAGGGAACAGTTAAGTGAGCAGCTGAACTCACAGAGCACAGAAAACAGGTGATGGAGCACATTAGTGATGCGTCACTGATGGAGAGCATGGAGCCATGAGAGTTGCTCAGTGTTATCAAATAGGATGCTCCTTTCCCTCCTCTTTTTCTGCCCCTGGCCACTGTAGGGAGAGGAAACCTAGCTTTCTGTCAGATTAGTGAGTTGAACTGGTTTCCAAAGATGGATGAACATAAGCACTGGAAAACAGAAAGAAACAGGATTACGTAGCTGGGAATGAGGACAGCGGTAGAAGTACTTCTAATGCTAGCAAACTTTTAGCTACACTTGGCCATGGGACTGCAATGCATGTTTATGCAGAGTGTTCAGCAAATGGTGGTTCCTGGTTCAATACAACCTGCTTGTAAGTATGCTGCAATAATAAATCACAGTTCCTATTTCCTTAACACCTGCATAGGATGCTGCCAATCCAAACACTACCCAAGGCCACCCTACCACCCCACCTAAAAAAATTTTCTTTAACAGAGGAACACCATTAGATGGATGGGATAAAGGGAACTACTTCAGTACAGGAAAAAAATAATAAAAGAAAAAGAAAGCAGAATTACTGTCACTGGGAATGTACTTTGAAAATAAGTTAACCTTGTTAAATAGCAAAATGTATGGGTGCTAGGAAAAAAAAGAATGCTTATTAGCAGTGAAACAGTTATGCTATATGCTATAGCAGTTATGCTATAGTTTTCTTACAAGCAACCAATCTTCTAGCAGAGTATTTTATGAGAGAAATGTAAGGGAGAGAGCTGTTGTCATTCCATCCTTTCCAAATACAGAACACTTTCTGTTGAACTGTATGTAGTAGGATACTCTTAACAGCCATTCCAGGTTAAAATCTGGAATATTCTCCACAGATCCAGCCAAAGTGATGTAGTTAAACTGAGATTTATAGCATTAGAGCTTCATGAAAATTACAAGCAACTTCATTTAATGAAAATAATTCAATGAAAGTTTGTTAGAGTTCATTACAACACTAATGTTGTAGCCTTCCTTGTTCCAAAACGGTTTAGATAACAATACTTCTTAATTAAAGAAAAGATAATGAGTGGAAGACAAGAACCAAATCATTGAATCTAATTTCATTTAGCATTAGTTAACAACTGAGCAATATAAAACATGTACTAAAAGCAGATAAATGAATTCTCAACTATTACAGTTCCTTTTACATCAAACTTTTTTCTAGCTGAATATTGTATTTTTTTCAAAACTAGCATCCATGAAAGTAAAAGTAGTAACTCTGTAAATATCAGAAAAATGCTAGAAATATGGCATCTATAGAAAGAGATCCAGATTTTTCAGTATCACAAAATACAATAACACTAAGGTAACTGAGCATAATACAACAGTATTTCAGCAGAGCAAGTCTTAATGTTAAGTGGAAGTTTTAGAAAGATATATACAACACAACTGCCTGAGACTACACTGACATAAGGGGTTTCTATAAAGTATGATATTCAGAGTATATAGAACATATACAAATAATCAAGAAAAAGCTAGAGTTCTTTTCTAGAAGTCACCCCTACATATGGGAAAATGAGAGCAGTTCACAGGATAAAATGGAATTGCTATAAAGAAGCTGCAGCCCTTTGGAACACCCTCACCAGAGCAGGCGCCCATTAGGAGCTGTGGCACGTGGAGGGGTACCACTATGGTGGATGCACTTGACCCCTTAATTAAATTAGCAGCGGTTTTGATCAAGCTCCAAAGGGGGTAAAGTCACAACTGTAGCCAGGCCAGCAACTCCTCAAGTTGCAATCTGCTCTCTGAGGACCCACAAAGGAGCAGAGTGACACAGTGAGCATTGGTGCATATGACCTTAGAACATGGACCATTGCAATTAACACACAAATACTGAGTGGCTTTTCCAAGACTCATTTATCAAGGAACAAAGAAAGTTGTGGGTACAAGGAGTCTCATGCATACCTTCCCATCCGATGTAATTTGACTATTAGCCAATCACCTTATTCCACAAATATGAGAGCCTAAGTGAACCTTCTCTGAGTTCTCCCTGCTAAGCAGCGTAGCTGCATGTGGCTACCTCCCCTTGAGCTGGGAATGCAGCTACCAAGGTTACCAATGATCTTTGGTAAGCAACTAATATTGTACATAAACTTGTAGTATGGGAAACTCTGATTTGTGCCTTGGTAACTTTGAATCACTTTTAAATGATTGTGCAATAGAGTAATGGAGTGTTAGGCTGCCATTGAGCTTTAACTCACACTTTTACATCAACCATATCAAAAGCCCTTTTGCTAACACCTTTTCTAGTACTTCTTCAAGGAACTAAATCATCCATTTGTGACAGCCATGTAGGAGCAGGCTGTCTGCCAGGACATGGGGCCCTGCGGAGGACTCGCACTGGAACAGCCTGTTCCTGAAGGACTGTACCACATGAAGAGAACCACATTAGACTGCTTCTTGACGGATCACATCCAATCGGAGAGCACTGTGGGAGCATGGCAAGGGTAGGAGTTCACTGCAATATTAAACCCTATAAACTGGGCCAAAGGGACTGGGGTGGAGATTTGTCATGGCTATACTTTACACTGTTGTAATCCATGTTTTGGATTGTATGCTGTAGGTAGTTCAGATGATGTTTAACTTCCTTTTCTATCCACTGCAGGGGCAAGAAAAACCGTTGAAGACTTTTCAGTACTCTGCTGTCTATGTTGGCTCATGCAACAGCAGTGTTTGACTTACAAGGACTTACGAGGACAGACAGCTTTCATTTACATTTATTTTAAATTTCTTTATTTTTCAAGACAAGTATGTATGAGTAACAGGGGTGATATGTGTAACAATATATAGTACCTTCTCCCTCAGCCATAATAAATCAAATTATTTAAACAGTTATCACACCCTCCCACACACACACAAAATAAACAAAACACAAACCAAAAACCACAACAACTTACTGACACACCAGTTACTCCTGTTTGTCAGTAACGTGGCTTTATTCATTCTGAAAATCTTGGCTGGCAATTAAACAAAAAAGTAGGTAGAACTTCTGCCAACAGCCACAGGTCACACACATTTTTTTCTCTTCCAGGGTCTGTTCAGTAATTTCAAAGGACTACAAGCTCCTTTAATTTTAGGTTACTTTAAATAAAGCTAATTCATTATTGTCAGCAATACACTCAGCATGTTAGTTGAAAAGCAGACCTATCCTTGACAGAAATGAACAGAAACCAGATACCACTGAACACAAGAGATAGGAGAGGTTACTACTGAAGTAAATCTTCCATGCTACCAGAAGAGGTCCCTTACATGTGCCAAAATTAAAGATACACTGTCTTTTAAAGATCTGACATCTATTAGACAAATATAAACTGATTAACTGTCTAATAGAATTCAAATTGATACATGTTAAGAAAGAAGATCTTGCTGTCTGACATACAAATGCACACATTTGGGAGTACACAACTGCAGCAAAGCAGGTGGAACAAATCCAGAACACTCACAGTTGTACTTTGCACTCCTGTTCAACAATGTTCAAGACTGGCTTAATTTCACATATCCCTATGATTTGGCATTTATATCGCTATAGACACACAAATTCATAGCACCAACAATGAAAAAACAATCAAGTTTAAAGAAGCTTCACTGTTTTACAAAAGTTGTACAGGACTGGCTAAAATTAGATCTCCTGTCAGCTAAATTCAGTTTTGGTGTTATAACAATGTAAAGCCACATGCAAAACATGTATCTTGTATGTAGCTGATAGGTCTTAAAACCATTGAATCAATTGGGTTGAAAAGACCCTTAAGATCATCAAGTCCAACCTTTACCCCAGCACTGCCAAGTCCACCACTGACACATGTCACTAAGGGCCTTCTCTACACAGTTTGTGAACACTGCCAGGGACAGTGATCCCACCACTGCCCTGGGCAGCCTGCTCCAATGCCTGACCACCCTTTCCAGGGAAGAAATTGCTCCTAATATCCAGTCTAAATGTCCCCCGGCACAGCTTGAGGCCATTTTCTTCTTGTCCTGTCACTTGTTCCCTGGAAGCAGAGACCCAGCCACCTCCTGGCTCCATCCTCCTTTTAGGCAGTTGTATAAAATATGGACCATACTGCTGTGTGAAACATGGAACATATTTCAGGCATAGTTCAATGAAAGTAAACAGCCGTACCAGCAGCTGTTCCTTGCCAAACAGTCACCTAGATGTCCTGGCTAAGTGTTGCAGGGCAATAAAAGTGAGCAAACCCTTCCAACCCAAACTACTCAATGACTCTAAGAGTCTCTGCAATACTGCCCTCACTGTGTGAGGCATTGCTTGTATGAAGACGGACAAAATCACACGTGGCTGCTGCCAGCACTGTGCACCCGTGGGTGGACAGTGCAGGAACCCTGTAGAGAACTCAAGCCCAGGCCCAGCTCAGATGCTGACAGGTGATGTGCTCAGAACAGGTCATAAAGATCTAAAAGTCATCTGTGCTCATCCCTAGCACAACAGTACACTTCACCCACTCACCTTTGTTAATAGAGTCAGCAACAGCATTCACTGAGACTACTTTTTTACCATGCTTTGACCATGAATTTGATTGGGCACCTGCAGAGAATCACAGAATGGCTGGGTTGGAAGGTATCTTAAATCTAACCTAGTTCCACCCTTCTGCCATGGTGAGGGGCGCATTCCACTTGTGCCCCTCCAAGCCCCATCCAACCTGGTCTTGAACACTGCCAGGGATGTGGGTCCTGGGTTCAGCTGTAAAAGTTCTTTTTCTCACTCTCAGTAGCTGGTGCAGTGCTATGTTTCAACTTTAGCCTGAGAACAATGCTGATAACACACCCGTGTTTTAGTTGTTGCTCAGTAGCACTTACCCTGATCAAGGACTTTTCAGTCTCTCATGCTCTTCCAGTGACAAGGGGCACCAAGAAGCCAGGAAAAAGCAAAGACAGGACCCCCGATGTGACCTACCCAAAGAGGTATTCCATACCACAAGACGTCGTGCCCAGTATAGAAACTGGGGGGAGTTACCCACAAGGCCCAGATCGCTGCTGTGGTCAGGGTGAGTATGGGTGGGCAGATAGTGACCAATTGTATTATGCAGCACTTCTGTTTATTGTTGTTTTTTCTCTTCCCCTTTTAGTTTTGTATTCTCTCCCCTTGTTGTTTCCCTTATCATTATTATTACTGGTGGTAGCAGCAGTGGTTTTGTGTTATACCTTAGTTACTGGACTTTTCTTATCTCAACCTGTGGGAATTACATCCTTTTGATTCTCCTCCCCATTCTGCCCAAGGGAAGTGTGGAGGATGAAGGGGGTGAGTAAGCAAGTGGCTGCAAGGTTCTGAGTTACAGCTGGGCTTAAACCGTGGCAATGGTGCAGCCACAGCTTCTCTGGGCAACGTGTGCCAGGTTGCTTCCTCACAGAAAGGGATTTTTTCCCTAATGTCTAATCTCAGTCTCCCCTCTGCCAGGTTTAAAGCCATTTCCTTTTTCCGGTTCCTACAGGCCCTTGTCAAAAGCCCCTCTCCATGTTTCCTGTAACCCCTTCAGGCACTGGGAGCTGCTCTAAGGTCTCCCCAGAGCCTTCTCTTCTCCAGGCTGAAGAGCCCAGCTCTCTCAGCCTGTCTCTATAGCAGAGCTGCTGCAGCCCGAGCAGCATCCCATGGCCTCCTCTGGACCCGCTCCAACAGCTCCACAGCCCTCCTGTGGAGCAGCTCCAGAGCTGGATGCAGGATTGCAGTGGTGGGGTGTCTCACAGAGCGGTGCAGAGGGGGAGAACCTCCTCCCTCCACCTGCTGCTCACATTCTGGATGCCGCCCAGGACACGGGTTGTTTCTGGGCTGCATCTGCACATTGCAGGTCATGGGAAGCTTCTTGTCACCCAACACCCCCAAGTCCTTCTCCTCAGGGCTGCTCTGAATCTCTTCTCTGCCCATCCTGTAGCTGTGCCTGGGATTGCTCCAACCCAGGTGTAGGACCTTGCATTTGGCTTGGTTAAATTTCATAAGGCTGGCATCAGCACACCTCACAAGCGTGTCAAGGTCCCTCTGGACGGCATTCCTTCCCTCCAGCATATCAACCAAACCACACAGCTTGGTGTCATCAGCAAACTTGCTGAGAGCGCACTCAATCCCACTGTCCATGTCACTGACAAAGACGCTGAACAAGGCCGGTCCCAACACCGATCCCTGAGGAACACCACTCGCTACTGGTCTGCAGCTAGACATTGAGCTATAGAGCACAACTCTTTGCATGCACCCATCCATCCAGTTCTTTATCCAACAAGTGGTCCACCTATCAAATTGATGTCTCTCCAACTGGGAGACAAGGATGTCATGTGGGACAGTGTCGAAAGCTTTGCACAAGTCCAGGTAGATGACATCAACTGCTCTGCCCTGTCCATCAGTTCCGTAGCCCCGTCATAGAAGGCCACCAAATTGGTCAGGCAGGATTTCCCCTTAGTGAAGCCATGCTGGCTGTCACCAAGCACCTGGATGTTTTTCATGTGCCTTAGCATGTCTTCCAGGAGAATCTGCTCCCAGATTTTGCAGGAACAGAGGTGAGACTGACTGGTCTGTAATTCCCTGGGTCATCCATTTTTCCCTTCTTGAAAATAGGTGTTATATTTCTCTTTTTCCTATTGTCAAACAGTGCAGAATAAAATATAAATAATACATACAGATAAAAAGTAGCAAGACAGGAGCCTACATTTCAAGATCTTTTACCAACCTTTTCTACTAGTTTTATGTAACTATTCCACTATTTATTTAAAGTAATATCTTCATCCAAACAGATAAGCTATAAATTAATCTTTTAGGGAAAGAGAGTATCTTCAAGATTGGCCTTTGCTAGAACAGGACATCATCTCTCAAAACAGCAACAATTAACAAAAAAAAAAAAAACCACACGCACACACAAAAATAATCGAACAAGTAAAACCAAAACTCCAACAAAACAAAACCAACAGCTCCTTGAGCTCCAGGCTTTCAGAGTCTTTTATTGTAGCCAGTTTCCACTTATTTTGCTACCCCAACAAATTCACAGAATAACAGAATTAATGAGGCTGGAAAAGTCCTATGAGAAGCTTGCTGAGACATAACAAAGTATACATTAATACCATACCTGGAACAGTGCAGGGACAGAACCAAGAAATTCTACCCTCAACTCTCCCCAAAACAGACTCAACTGAATCTAGAGAAATGGAAAGCCAAGAAACAATTTTCCTGTTTGTATACCATTTAGAAAGGTCAATGTAAGAAAGCATACTTTTCATAGCAGATATTGGTGTTGATTTAGGCTTTTAGAAAAATATTGAGATCACAAGATTACAAGGTCAAATACATAAAAAAGCAAGAAGGTGTGAGCAGAACATTTGACTGCAAGCTAAATGTAACTTTTTTTCCAGGTATGCTTTAAAACATGGCCTTTTGTCCAGACAAAAGATACAGAAATTAAATCAAAACCCCAGAATAATCCCATAAATGCAAACAAGTGACTCCTGGTTTTTACAGTGCAGAGGAGACATCAGACAGTGCAGACCCCAGCAGAAAACCCAGCTCAAGGAAACCACTTTTCACTTTCAAGCAAAAGCCTATCCTTTGTTCCTCATCAGTTCTTCCTCAGTTCCTTCAAACTCCTCAGAAAATCTCCTAAGGTACACTCTGCATGCCACATCTATTGCTTTTGCATGTGTTATGGCATTATTTTCCTAATGATCCAAACAAAATGGCAAATAATACACAACTAGAACACTTCAAAGCAGCACCTTTTGTAGAAACGTAGTAAAAGTATAGAAAAGAGCGAATTATTTTATAGTAGCCTTCAGCATTTACTCTGATAACTGAACAAAATAGGTATGATTCTGGAGACCACTAAATAAATAAATAATCTCATGACACTTAAGTACAGTCCCTGAAGGGGAATGAATGACAGAGTAATTACATATTGTTTAATGTGTCTATTTTGCAGAAACATACTTAGGTTGAAATCATTCAGCACACAATAAATTGCCAGTGCACACAGCAACAGTCCAAACCAGTAGCCTTAAACATACCAATGCAACTATAAGATGTTGGAGCTGTAATAATATGGCTCTACTAATTTGAGGTAAACAATTCTATATGATGAAAAGGGAGCAATGAAAGCCATGCCAAACCTCTTCCCAAATAAAATTAATTCTGAATATTCACCACCTATCAAGGACACCACACTTTAAAACTAGAGGTGCAAGTAAAAAAGACGATTTACACCTATCTATCCCCCCCACTACCTTTAGAGTATTACATAAATTCAAAGCATGATTACCTATGACTAAAATCAATACTTACTACTTTTAAATACCAGGCCATAATGTTTGAGGTTTGAACAACTCATTAAAGATAACTAAAGATTGCTTAATTAGATAATTGTCTAGCATGACAAAAGAACTCTGGAGTAAAAGTTTACCTCAGACTTAGCCACACAGCAGTAATAAAACTATAGCAGTAACAGCAGATAATTGCAAATCGAAGGAGAACAATGGATATACAAAGAACCCATTTATATATTCTGTTTCGGTATTTTTTGTATTTTAAGGTTGAGTTTTACAGCCTCAATGATACTGCAAAAATTCCCAGAAGCTAAAGTCAAAACCTGCTGATAACCAACATTTGAACTCAGACAAGTTACACAGGTTACTCTGGTTAACAGCAAGGTTTATGCTGCAGCATTGTGCATCCTTTCTCAACCCACTCACAAGTTTGTTTTGAAATTGGCCAAACTGGAAGTAGCTTTAAAATTCTCCAGTTTGGCCAATGATGAAAAGAGTCAGATTCAGTCCTTTTTCCCCAGAAGACCTGGAATGCAAAAGTGCAGGCTTTTGGATGAAAGAAAAATAAGGCACTTGAGCAGGTAAGAGAGCAATTAAAATGAGAAAGGTTTGGTAGGCAAGGGCAGATACAAACTCAGAGAAAGCCAGGGCATGCTATTCTGCTGTTCACAGCTACAGACCAGCCTTGAAGTTTTGGACATATGCTAACAGAAAATGAGAGGAATTCACGAAATGGTGACATGAAAGCTGGTGGACAGGTCAGGGTTGTTTTTTTTCCTCACAAAAGTTATCTGTACAGAAAGCAGTCATCAAATACCACCCTCCCCACCCTGTCTTTGCTTCAATTACAGCTAGGTTTAACAGGATCCCAAGGACAGTGTCATAGTCTGACAACAATCAGAAAGGCAGCATTCCTTTAACTGGACATTCACTTGCACTATTTTGCAGGTCTAGTCTGTTTCTAATGTCTATAAAGAGACATGCGGCTTGGCAGGGAACCCTCAACATACTTCAAACTTGCTTTAGTGTACAGTGCTTTCCTGCCCTTACCCTTTAAAATTAAATTTGCAATTTCCACTGTTACAAATAAACCATAAATTAGTTGGGTTTACTTGAACCACCTTCTGCAATACAAGCTTGCAATCAAGGTTTAAAGAACACAGCGATAAGGTGAAGATCAAGCTCCAACTCAAAGATGGAAGCCAGCTGACCAATAACAAACAAACAAACAAAGACAGTAATCCCTTATTAAACAATATAGTTTGGCGTAGCCTTTTCCAGCTGGAATCAAGACATTCTAAGTGTTAAAAATGAGGGCATAACTCATACAGCATAATCTCTGCAACAGCAGGAAAACAGATTTGTCTTTTCCCCAGGTTCAAAGAGAATCCTATGCTTATGTTCCTCTTTATTTAATGAGTCATTTCTGGCTATTCTGCAATACAGGACTTTAGCACTGGAAAAAGACAATATTGATACCTTTGACATTAAGAACACTTCTAGCAAGGTTTTTAACTGAACCAGTAAAATTTCACTGTCACAAAAATGGAGATGACAAACCTGGATTTTAGACTGCCTTTCAGATCACCTTCTCAGCAAAATTTTTTGTAGTGTTAGTGACATCTGTCTTTGTATCAAGACATAACCTGGTACAGTGATCCATGAAACTGTTAGTGCATGCTGGCAACATGCCTGCTCAGGAGGGGCTGTGCTGAGTGCTCTGAGCATGGAGATTCCCATTCTTGTGTCTTTGGTCTAGGGAATTCACCGATGACACGGCAAACTTAAATTTGGATGTTTTAATCCAAGGAAAGGAAAGTTGGAGTGGGAAATATGGCCCAGCAATTTGAGAGAAGTTGGAAAGAGGAGCACGGGAAATTTCACTATTGAAAACTCCATGGTCTAAACTGCACTTTAAGTAAACTGTAAACCAAACTGTATCCAATGATCAGGCAATCACCAGTTTAGTTCTAACTGTGGAAATTGCAATTTGTTTGTGCACTACAAATACGAATATTGATTTCAGATACATGCAGTCTTCTGAAAATTAGGCTTGAGAATTCAGTGCTTATTTTCTCTACTCAAAGCAGATTTACTCTAACAGCTACTCCTGCCAGCCCAGTGAGCACTCCCAGTTTCCTTTGGTAATACATTTTTACATTCACCTTTGTACGGCTAGGTAAAGCTTTATTTAAATTCACACTGTTTGTGAGGAACACAAAATTATCAAAGAACACTGCTTCTCTGCAGTTAATAAACTGCCATTTATAGCTAAAGCCTTCAAAGGAGAAATGGTGTGCTGTATCATGAGCAAAGACTCCACAACCGTCATTGTCTTACAAAAAATAATCTAACACATGCAACTTTTTCTTCAAAGTGGGGAGGCACACTGTGTAAAGTGGTATCAGTTCCAAAACCTTCTCCCTCCCCAATGCAACAGAAGTGATTGCTTTAACAAAAAAACTGATGTTATTCTTCCGCTGATGACAGCTACACAAATGAAAACGGCTCCTGCTAGAAAATTAATTGCCTTAAGGTTTGCACACCCTATTTATTCCTCAAGGAAGTCTGCAGAAACAGTAACTGAAATGAATGCTTACTCATGGAGAAACACAACCATCCTTACCATCCAATTCCATAGTGCCACATGTGTAGATCCATCAAGCACACCTTGAATTTAGCTCCCAATTCAGGTATGTATTCACTGCTTGCTCCCTCCACATGAGCTACCTGAAACAACAGGAGTGATAAAGTTTTTTTTTGTAACTGCACAGCAGCATGCACACAAGATCCACAAGCACTACAAGACAACTGTGGCAGGCAGCCAGGAGCCTGAGCTGCACAGCTGAGCTGTATTTGCATGGGATTTCAATCACAGATAAAGGCTTTATTTATTAGTGCTGTAACTTGTACAGAATACATCAACAGAATCTCAGTGTGTCCACACAGGTTTAGTTTCCTACAAGCAAGCTGCTGAAGTGCATAACAAACGCCCAGGACCAAGTGCAAAGATGCAAGTTTGACGCAGGCAGGCACCATGGTCACTATTCAGCCTGGAACCAGATGTCTCAGAGAGGCCACAGACTGCTTCATCTTTACTCAGGCTCCATGCTCCTTTTAAAGGTAGTTAAATAAGTAGATAGCTGCAAGCTGAGCTTAACTTCCACAGAAGCAAAGGAGGTGGGCAGTGCAGAGGAAGATCCTGCAGGCAGAAAGGTAGCACTGCAGAAGAGTACAGGGTCTTCAGCTGCATGTACTCCTTACGCATTTTTGATATAACTGTTAGATGGAAGGTGATCTTCATTTCCTTGCCACATGGAAGAACATTCCAGAAACTTACAGCCAGCAGCTGAGCCATCTCAAATTTGTTTTTAAGATACATTAATGGATTCTAATAAGTACGAAAAAATTGCCATTGAGGTTTGAAGGGGAAGACAGAAACACAGGATGCTGCAAGCATTCTCTAGTAAAACAGGTAGAACTGGTTCCAATATATTTTTCTTTCACTGCACATCTGAATTTCCCAATCATCCCTTTGTTGTAACAGGCAATTCTAATTCTGTTTAATCTCTAATTACTTATCTGTACCGTCATCAGTCTTTCATATCAGATGACAAAACACCTGCATCATTTATTGGTTTCACTGCTGTGCTTTGGTTAAAGAGAATCACATCACATTCTGCAATAAGCTGTTTTTCTATATTCTTATTTAGCAGTCAGAGAGGCCTGATGTAATTGACGATCACTGTGCTGCTT